>NC_057809.1:43501323-43540458 GCF_018294505.1 Triticum aestivum | reverse complement strand
GGTGGTGGTGCGACGAGGTCCGGGAGGCGACAAGGTCCGGGTGGTGGTGGTGCTCCGGCGACGGTGATGTGGACGGGGAGGCGTCCGGGCCACCGGCGACGAGGGCGGCGGGGCGATGGCGTCCAACGAGGGCGGTGGGGCGACGGGGAGAACGGCTCCGAGGAGACGAGGACGACGGGGCGGTGGGGAGACGAGGACGACGGGGCAGCGGGGCGGCGGCGTTGGGAGAGGAGAGGGAAAGGGGATCGAGGGCGCGCGAGGGCGAGGGAGAGAGATGGGATAGGGAGGGGCCGGGAGGAAATATGGATGGGGGCAATGGCACAATACTAATGGCGCACCACCCCTCGGTGCGCCATAAGTACATCCATACTAATGGCGCACCTCACCGTGGTGCGCCATTAGTATTTTTTTTATTTCTGCTCGAGCCAACAGGTTATCTTCCACCTGACCTGATCCACACCAAGTCCCCTCTACTAGCTCGACTGGTCAGTAGCCAGTTCTCACACCAGGATGTCCTGGGTTCGATTCCCAGGCTCCACAAATTTTTTTATGCATTTAAAATGCTGTTTGATACTTATTTGTGTTTAAATATGTTCAAAATTGTTTAAATCATAACAGTAATATTTTTTTACAAGACAGTAATAATTTTTTAAATAATATCATCAAACAGTAATGCCGGTGGAGCGGGGAAGGGTGCGCGGGGTGCGGGGGGTCGGCGGCGGCGGTTGTGTAGGGGAGGGGTGCGGGGGGTCGGCGGCGGCGATTGAGTAGGGGAATCAAGGGTGCGGGGGGTCGGCGGCGGCGGCCGGTGGACCGGGGGGTGCTCGGCGGCGAGGGGGACCGGATCTGGCGAGGTGGGATAGCGATCGAGATGGAGGGGGATCGAGATCGAGTGTCCATGAAATTTAAAAATATTCATGATAGTTCAAAAAGTGCGCATGAAATACAATCGAGAAATGAAGGCTACGATTTAAATACAATCGATCTTAGCTAGCTATCTGTTCACAATCTTCTTGCCCTTCTTTTTCGCAAATGGAGTTCTTCTGTGGAACGGACGTCCTTTAGGTAGGGTGGTCCTGCTTCTTCTTGTGGTGTATGCTGCTACTTCATCATCGTCGTCATGTTCGATCCTCGGGTCGCCGTACTTGTCGAAGTCTTGCTCATTGGCTACTCCATCCATTCCGATGATCTTCCTTTTGCCTCTCCTCACGACAACACGACTGGGCTTTGATGGGTCGGTAATGAAGAAGCATTGGTCCACTTGGGAAGCCAGTACCCATGGCTCATTTTTCGCGGTGACGTTTGCGCCCGCGGTCTTGGATTTGGCTTCGGGTATAACCATGGTGGTGAAATACCGGTCTTCTTTTAAGACGCTCTTGGCCCATCTGACACGGAACATCGGGACCTTCTCTCCAGCGTAGCTCAGCTCCCAGATCTCCTCGATCCTTCCGTAGTATCTGTCCTTGTCGTTACCGGTGTAGGATTCCATCGTTACCCCGGAGTTCTGATAAAATCGCTCTTCATGTCCTTGGCCTCGGTGTAGAATGTGTAGCCGTTGATATCGTACACCTCATAGGTCATCAGGTTGTGCTCGGCGCCCTGTGACAAGGCGAATATGAGTTGTTCTTCCGCGGAAGAATCCTCATGTAAAGGGTACGACAGAAGCTTATGCTTGAACCAACGCGTGAAACATGAGTTGTGCTCTTTGAGTATATCTCCATCCGTCCTCTGTTGGCCTCGGTCATTGTACGTCTTCTTAATAAAGGTTTTGTGCTCTACCACCCAAGGATCGACCACGTCTATGTGTTGTAGCGCGACTAGGTTTGCTCTTTCAAAGTCGGCGAGTCGACCCTCGAAGTCGACATGCATTTCGCGACGACCCTCACGGTGACCCCATCCAGCGAGCCTGCCGAGGTGCCTGTTGACGGGCAGACCAACGGGGTTCTCGATGCCTAGATAATTCGTGCAGTAGGAGATGCACTCTTCGGTCAGAAAGCCCTTGGCTATGCTTCCCTCCGGACGTGACATGATGCGAACGTATCCTTTGATGACACCATTCATCCTTTCGAATGGCATCATGCTGTGCAGGAACGTCGGCCCGAGTTGGATGATATCGTCCACGATATGGACCAGCAGATGCACCATAACGTCGAAGAATGCGGGCGGGAAGTACATCTCAAGCTCGCATAGTATCACCACGATCTCTTCCTGTAGCCTTCTGAGTTGCCTCACGCCAACAGACTTCCGAGAGATGATGTCGAAAAAGTTGCATAGGACAAATAGGGTTTCACGGACGTGCGCGTCCATGATCCCACGGATTGCAACTGGAAGTATTTGCGTCATCAGCACATGACAGTCGTGAGACTTCATCCCGCTGAAATTCAGCTTCGCTGGGTCTAGGTATCTGCTTATCTTCCCTGCGTAACCGTAAGGAAGTTTTACTCCTACGAGGCAGGTGAAAAACTGCTCGATCTCCTCCTGACTTAGAGTGAAGCACGCGGGAGGGTAGTCATTTCTGGTCTTCTTGGCCTTCTTGCCTTTGCGATGACTTTCTGTGTCCTGCTTCGCCTCATCATCATCATCATCATGATGATCATATATAGCGTGAAGCTCCTGCCTGATGCCCATTGATTTCAAGTCTGCCCTTGCTTTCGGCCCATCTTTGGTCCTCTCTGGCATGTTGAGTAGGGTACCAAGCAGACTCTCGCACACGTTCTTCGTGATATGCATGACATCAAGGCTGTGAGGCACACGGTGGATCTTCCAGTACGGTATGTCCCAGAAAACAGACCTCGTTTTCCATACCTTCAGCAGCGGCTCTGGCGCCTTTCGCTTCTTTCCCGGCTCTGGCGCCTTTTGCTTCTTTCTCGGCAGTGGGCAATCTTTCCAATTTTTCAACAGCTCATCTATTTCCTCGCCGCTCCTCATACGCGGGCGTCCTCGGGGTTCAGTTTCACCATCGAACAGATCCTTGCGTTTTCTCCACGGGTCATCGTCACGAAGCCACCTTCGATGTCCCATGAACACGGTTTTCGAAGACCCGGGATCTCTATCTAGCTTGCGATACGTTGTGTCATCCATGCACCTGACGCATCCAGAAAATCCGTGGACCACCTGCCCCGCGACATATCCGTAACCGAGATAGTCGTGCACCTTCGTGAGTAGCGCGGCTCTCATAGGGAAATATTCTTTCTCTGCGGCGTCCCACGTATTGGCTGGCGTTTTCCACAGCGTGTCAAGCTCCTCTTTCAGCAGCCCCAGATACAGATTGATGTCGTTCCCTGGTTGTTTCGGTCCTTCAATTAGCATACTCATGTGAATGTACTTCCTCTTCATGCACAACCAGGGGGAAGGTTGTACATCCACACAAACACAGGCCAGGTGCTATGTGTGCTTCTCTGGCTGCCAAACGGATTGACTCCATCGGTGCTCACGCCCAGCACGATGTTCCTTGGATCATTCCCAAATTCTGGGTCTTCGAAGTTCAACGCTTGCCACTGGCTCGCATCCTTAGGGTGACTCAGCATCTTGTCTTTTTTATCTATCTCCGGATCATTTGCGTCATCTTCTCGCTTCTTCTCGTCCCTATCCGCGCGCCAACACAGGAGCTTTGCTACCTTAGGGTCCGCGAAATACCGCTGCAGACGAGGAGTGATCGGAAAGTACCACACCACTTTTCGAGGAGCTTTCTTCCTCTTCTTGTATCGAGTGACGCCGCACACCGGACATATGGTAGACTCCACGTGCTCGTCCCGATAAATGATGCAATTGTTCATGCACACATGGTATTTCACGTGCGGTAAATCCAGAGGACACACGATTTTCTTCGCCTCCTCCAAACTGGTCGGGCACTTGTTCCCCTCAGGAAGACGTTCGTGCCAGAATGACATGTTCTCGTCGAAGCATGCGTCGGTCATTTTATGTTTTACCTTCATCTCCAGAGCCATGAGCGTTACTTTTAGGCGGGTATCCTCGGGCCTGCATCCTTCACACAATGGAGTAACAGCGTCTAACTCAAGTTGATCCATCTTGGCTTTCTCTCGGGTGGCAGCTCTTGCGTTATCCGTCTGCTTGAGAAGCAGCTCTTGAATATGAGGGTCCTACACCCAGCCCATCGATGGTCCAGCGTCGTCTGCTCCGCCGGCATCATCATCTTCATGATCATGCCCGTCGACTGCTCCGGCATCTTCCTCATCATCATGTCCTGCATCTTCTACATGATGACTGTGTACAGCATCACCGTCGTGATCATCTCCTGGGGATTCTTCGCCTTCTCTCCCGCCCGAGCCGCGGTGGTTGTCTTGCTGCCCTTCCTCATTTCTTGCCCGGCCCCCATGGACGACTTCGTAGTCATCTTCATCACCTTGCCACCGATAGCCATCCATGAAACCACGCAAGAGCAGGTGGTCCCGCACCTACCCGGATTCCGGGTCCGCAATAAGGCTCTTCAGCTTGCATCTTCGACACGGACATCTTATCTCCGTCTCGTTCTTTTGAAGCATCTCGGCCTTCGCGGACCTCAAAAACCTATTCACGATGCCTTCGGTCATCATGCGGACCATGGTCGCCTGCGGGGTAGAGCAAAACGATATTTTAGAACCAAGAAAAAATTTGGCATGACTTTCCCTAAAAATAGGACCAAAAAGAATGCTTAATGCCAAAATTCTCGCCGAAACAGAAATGAATCAACATTCCGGCAAAATATTGGCAACTATCGAATTTCAAATACCGGTACACCTCCAAACACAAACACATATGCAACACCACAAACCTATGCAACACCACGAACATACATAGATCTAGCTAGGCCATAAAAAGTGCATGTGCACATTGTTGTAGGGAGAACAACATAAATATAGCTTCCCCCCTTACTTACCTATCAAAACAAGGTAATTGAACCACTTAAATTGAATGAATCTATGGTGGAAATGAGGTGAAAAAGAGGAGGCACCCGAGACAAGGAGGAGGTGGAGAGAATGAAGTGGGGAGAAAGTGAGTGTGGGTAGGAGAGGCTGTCCAAAATATCTTGTTGCTGCCCACTTACTAATGGCGCACCAACTCTAAATGCGCCATTAGTAATCCAGGTTACTAATGGCGCACCTCCTGGTGGTGGGCCATTAGTAGTTTTGCAAAAAAAAATACTAATGGCGCACTGTGGGACAGTGCGCCATTAGTAGTTTTGCAAAAAAGGGAATAAAAAATATAATAAAAAAACAACATTAGTGGCGCACTTTCCGGCTGGTGCGCCATTACTAGTTACAACTAGTAATGGCGCACTGTGTCTGGATGCGCCATTAGTATGTTTGGACAGGCGCACTAGTTAAAAAAATTTGATACTAATGGCGCACCCCGGGCCGGGTGCGCCATTAGTAGTTTCAACTCTAATGGCATATCAGTGGAGAGAATGAAGTGGGGAGAAAGTGAGTGTGGGTAGGAGAGGCTGTCCAAAATATCTTGTTGCTGCCCACTTACTAATGGCGCACCAACTCTAAATGCGCCATTAGTAATCCAGGTTACTAATGGCGCACCTCCTGGTGGTGCGCCATTAGTAGTTTTGCAAAAAAAAATACTAATGGCGCACTGTGGGACAGTGCGCCATTAGTAGTTTTGCAAAAAAGGGAATAAAAAATATAATAAAAAAAACAACATTAGTGGTGCACTTTCCGGCTGGTGCGCCATTACTAGTTACAACTAGTAATGGCGCTGGTGCGCCATTACTAGTTACAACTAGTAATGGCGCTGGTGCGCCATTAGTATCAATCCCATCTATAGCCCTTTTTCTAGTAGTGTACCTTCTATCTCAGCAGGTGCAATATCATGCATAATTTCTTTGTATAAGGAATGAGGTATTGCACTCGCACTAGCACCAATATCACATAAGCCATGATAGAAATGATCTTCGATTTTAACAGAAACAACAGGCATGCCTACAACAGGTCTATGTTTATTTTAGTATCAGGTCTAGCAATTCTAGCAGCTTCATCATAGAAGTAAATAACATGCACATCAATATTATCGACCAAGAGATATTTAACCATAGCAATACTAGGTTCAACTTTAATTTTCTTAGGGGGTGTAGGTGTTCTAGCATTACTCTTACGAACCACAGTTGAAGCTTTAGCATGATCCTTTATTCTAATAGGGAAAGGTGGTTTCTCAATATAAGCGGTAGGAACAATAGGATCAACATTATAAGTGATAGTCTTTTCTTCAACTATAATAGATTCAACTACTTTTACTTCAATGGGAGGATGATATTTAAACCACTTCTCCTTAGGGAGATCAACATGAGTAGCAAATGATTCACAGAAAGAAGCTATTATCTCAGAGTCAAGTCCATATTTAGTGCTAAATTCACGAAAAGCATCGGTATCCATAAAAGATTTAACACAATCAAACTTAGGTGTTATACCTGACTCCTTACCTTCGTCGAGTTCCCAATCTTCAGAGTTGCATTTAATTCTTTCCAATAAATCCCATCTGAATTTAATAGTCTTCATCATAAAAGAACCAGTACAAAAAGTATCGAGCATGGAGCGATTATTGAGAGAAAGTCGAGCATAATTTTTTTGAATAACAATTTATCTTGAGAGCTCTTGATTGGGGCATGAATATAACATTGAATTAAGCCTCCCCCAAGCTTGAGTGATACTTTCTCCTTCGCGAGGCCAAAAATTATATATATAATTACGATCAGGATGAACTAGATGCATAGGATAAAACTTTTGATGAAATTCCAATTTCAATCGGTTGTAGTTCCATGATCAAATATCATCACATAGCCTAAACCATGTTAATGCCTTTCCCTTCAAAGATAAAGGGAAGACCTTCTTCTTGATAACATCCTCGGGCATACCTGCAAGCTTAAATAATTCACAAACTTCATGCACATAGATTAGGTGCATATCGGGATGTAATGTTCCATCTCCTATAGAAGGATTAGCTAGCGGTTTCTCTATCATACCCGAGGGAATTTCAAAGTAAACATCTTCAGTAGGTTCAGTAGGTTGAGGAGCAACTCTTTGCTCTACTGGTCGGGGTGAAGACACCCTGAACAAGCCCCTAAGAGGATTATTTTCCATAGTAACAAGTGACAGTAAATTTCAGCACACTATATAAATTTTTCCTTAGCAAATTCCAATTACCAAAGGCACTTCACTCCCCGGCAACGGCGCCAGAAGAGAGTCTTGATGACCCACAAGTATAGGGGATCTATCTTTTCGCACACGAACACGTCACCGTGTATCCTCGACGCCGGGGGTGATGCACCGCAGCTCACGTCGAAGGAGACCCGCCGGAAGCGCGGTATGCAAGACAATCCGGTGGGCGCTTTTGTACACACGAAACCCGACGCGCCCGGGAGGGAGCCCGTATGGACGCGTGGCGGCTATGGGTTGCCCTAGGTCGGCTTGACCGCTCCTAGGGCCTCGAGGTTCGCCTCCCTGCAATGAAGAAGAACGAACGAAGAACGAGGAAGAAGAACAAGGGAGAAGGAAAAGTAAAGGTAAAAGATGTGGTTCGATTGTGTGTTGTCATTCAATCGGTCGTCACCCCTTACATATATATGAGGCGGCTGGACTTTCCGTACAAGAAAAGGTCTCAAATCCCGTCCAAAACATCAAAAGTTAACCTAATTCAGAATACGAGGGCTGGAACTTCCGGTCAGCCCGGAACTTCCGGGCTAAAATTACATCAAGTAGCCCTCTTGCACAGCTCCTGCACGTCGCCTATGGCTTCGGATCGCGATGGTCCAAAAAGCAAAGTTGTAGATCTTGCAATGGAGAAAAATTCCTTAGTTGATCACTTTTTCATCTGAGGTCACCTTGATGTCGAAATCGGCCCCGCAAATCTGCAAATAATGTTAAAATTCCAGTCTTCGGGGCGCACCGCATGCAAAGTTTCTGTTTAGCCCGGAACCTCCACAGAAGTTTTGCCCAGAACTTCCGGGGCAGACTTATGCAGCACATAGTTTTGGCTCTAACTTTTGCATACGAACTCTGATTTATACGTTCTTTATATCAAAATTAATCGTTTCGACGAGGCGAAGACAATCCGTGTAGAAACTTTTCCCATATGAGGCCATCTTGGGGGCGTAATCAGCCGAATAGTGTTCTGAATACAAAATCTGAGTACTTCGAACACAACTTCGGCCTTAGAGATGAGACCGGATGACTATGGCCCAGATATCAAAGTTTTTCCTTTTGACGATACAGAACTTTCTCACTTTGAGAACTTCTCCATTTGAGGCTATCTTAATCAAGTTCTTGTCCGTGCCAAAATCTGGTGTCAACACATCCCCCCCTATTTTTCGGCAAACTTGTGTGCCGAAAAATAACTTGCACGATGTTTTTCCTAAGGATGATCTCAACACTCCATCGGCCATTTTATGTGCTTAGGACGATAAGTATATATCGGCCATTTGGATTAGCAACAAAAGTAAAGCTAATCAAACATATGATGATTTGGTAATACCCTTTCATGGTCTAAGAAATTATATTGCATCCATGGTTTAAAATAAGCCCATTGAGGGTAACCAATCATACCTGATGAGAAATTCCAGGGCATAGGCATCAACGACATTGTTGAAGAAAATGGATAATGTGTGGACCGAAGATGTTGAAACCTTTGGCTTGGTCCTCCATAGTTTTCAGTCTTTTCCTTCTTCACCTTTATCGCACTTCTTGTAATGGTAGCTTGCACATAATTCTTATTTTGAGTACCTCCTTTGGGAGCCCATGCCATGTTTCTCTTTTCAAGTTCTTGTGCACTAAGTCTTTGTAATTTATTCTTTTGCCAATATGATAAGCCGAGTGGGCGCCCTGGCTGTGATTTTGTTTGAAGCAATGGCAATTCTTGTTTTACCATGTGCACTCTCAACTTCTTCTCTTTAGATTTGGCACTTGATTGACTTGCCTCATCGCCATTAGTAGCCAATGTCAATACTTTAATGGGCTCCTTCTCATTTGAGATCAAATCTGAAGTAGCACTCTTACGGCCATCTTTTTTAACACGATAAATTTGTTTGACCACCTCTTTCTTGTTCCTTGAGCTCTGGACCGATTCCTTATGATTGAAACGGTCTTTGACATGTGATTGTTCAAATGTTGATCTTTTTGGAGCTGCATAATGTTTGTGAGATGGTCTAAAATAGGATGAAGAATGCGCCCTTGTATCATACTTGTCCCACGATGGATATGGATTTACATGATCATAGGAAGGTATCCATGGCATTGGGAGCACAAAATATGGATATGAATATACCGCATTAGAATTCTCATTTTGCCAATACCAATCCTCGGGTTTGTGCCTAGGGGGTGACCTTGATGCTTTTCCATTAGTTGGCCGATAAGCACTTTTCTCTTCACTCTTCCTTTGATATTTATCTAATAATTGTGCAAAATTGACCTTGGATTTCTTGCACTTGTGCTTATTGCGGCCTTTATCTCCTTTGTCTTGACTTGCATCGATCTTTGGATTTTCTTGTTGCCCCCCAGTCCTTGGCGTCTTCATTGTATCTTCGATAGAACTCATGCCTTCAAGAATACTTTCATTGTGGTCTTGAACAACTTTTTTACTTGAAAGCTTGATCCCATCACATGTAGTTTTTACCTTCTCATCTTTAAAGGAATCGTCTTGAAGTAGCCTATTCAAAAACCTTTTGCATTAGGACCAATCAGAATAGACTGGTCATCCCTTGGTGTTTCAACAAATTTTAATCATCCTTTATCAATGGCCGATTTAACTATTTGACGAAACATGTTGCAATCCTCAAAATTATGCTTAGAGGAATCATGCAACTTGCAATACATTCGTCCTTGGATTGATGGCTTCACATGGTGATCAAGAACTCTAATGTAATTATATTTCAGCAACAAATCAAATAATTCATCACACATGCTTGAATTGAAGGTATACTTCTTATTTTCTAGCAAATCTTGGTGTGCAAACGGCTTTGGAGTTGAGCGAATGAATGGTTTAGATTTAGAATCTCCCCATTCGGCTATGCATTGTGTTTTACACCCTATCTCCGTTGTATTTGGATAAGATATTATATTAGCATCGGATTTTTCAAAAGAATTTGACCTTGGATTTAAATTTCTGGAACAAAAATAGTTAGAATACACATGTCTCAATTGAGACCAAGTGCAAGCCAAGTAAGAAACAAGCAAAGCTACCCAATTAGATATGAAATTTTGATAAAGCAATGGGGAAAATTTTGGCTACAATAATAGGTCACTATCGGTCTTTATAAATGGCACAATAGACTGACCGATATGTTCTATAACAATTTTATTGCTAACAAGTAAATTTCCCTTCGTCATTGATCTTTCAAAATTACTTATGAGAATTTCTCTTATAGAAGCATCAACAATAAAGCTGCGACCAAATTGGAAGATAGGTAAATCACTTGCTAGACATACCTTTTCAAACACGTTGGGAGAGCATGATGGTTGTGTTTCTTGAATGATAGGTTGTTCCTCTTTCGAATAGCTCCCCAACACCTTGTTATCCTGTTTTTCTAGAATAGATTCGGCATACGTAATATTTGATTCGGTCTTTTCAATAGCCGAATTAACTTTATTATCCGAATCACCATCTTTTTTGATAATTCTATCCACACCCAATGCTTTCTCTTTTTGGCATAATCTAGCTTGGATTGCAGTAGAATTAATAGGCTTTCCCTCTTTTATAAATTCATGTAGAACAACATTGCATTCAACCCAAAAAGACGTAAGATTTTTCTTAATGACCCAATCTGGATAGAATTGCCCCCCGACACTTTTAGACTCTTTCCGTAACGATATGTCACCGAAATTCTGTAATTGTGTTGGGGGGACATGATATGCCACGGTAGTAGCTGAAGGCATTTGTTCTCCTGTAGAAGTTTCACTTATTCGGCCATGACCATGAAGGTGGGGAGCCGAATTATGGACATCAACAGTTGCGTATGGTGCCAGAAAATTAGTAGCATGAGGTGTAGCATATGATGTTTGAGGGTAATTGGCCGAATAACTAGTAGTAGCATGACCAATTCACCTATCCACCGACACGTTTGGATTAACAAACTGCAAGTTATTTGCTGATGAATAAAAAGTTGAAACACTTTGTTGCATCCTATTGGAAGTTCCTACATGGGGTATCTCAACTTGATTAACCGACCTCATCATGTTGTTCATCGGGATATAGATTTGTGGGGTTGCCGATGCATGGGAGTTGGGATACATATGTTGCATGTTGTTGAAATTATATGAAGTTGAAGCATGAAGATTATTCTGAATCGGCTATTGCACATAATTAGATACACTATTGATAAAACTAGGGCTAGCCGATACATTATGCTCATTAGACAATCTAGCAACAACATATGCATTATTTGCATCTACATAAGTGAAGTGGGTATTCATATTACCTTTGTAGATGTCAAACCCTAGATGACGATCTCTTCGTAGCAAGAATGGGCCGGAGACCGTTCAATGTTTCGTCCCCAGCGGAGTCGCCACGCGTCCACACGAACATGTCACCGCGTACCATCGATGCCAGGCATGATGCACCGCAGCTCACGTCGAAGGAGACCTGCCGGAAGCGCGGTACACAAGAAAATCCGGCGGGCGCTTTTGTACACCCGAAACCCCACGCGCCCAGGAGGGACCCCGTCTGGACGCGTGGCGGCTATGGGTTACCCTAGGTCGGCCTGACCACCCCTAGGGCCTCTAGGTTCGCCTCCCTGCAATGAAGAAGAATGAACGAAGAACGAGGAAGAAGAAGAACAAGGGAGAAGGAAAAGTAAAGGTAAAAGATGTAGATAGATTTGTTTGATTGTGTATTGTCATTCAATCGGCAGTCACTGTAAGTGCATCTATTGCCACCCCTAGTTGGTTTTGGAGTATTGACAACAAACCTAGTTGAGGGACTAATGTGTTTGAGAGAATTGCAGGATAACACAGGTAGAAGTCCCTCATTGATTCGGTTTTACTACCAGAGATGACCCCTAAAATTGTATGAAGACATTGAAGTCAAAGGTGGTATATGAAGATATTCACATTGAAGACTATGACAAAAGAAGACACGTTATGAAGCCTATGGAGCTCGAAGACTTAGATCTTTCATAGTTCATTTTCTTTTGTGTTGAGTCATAGGAACCACCGTACTGTTAAGTGGGGTCCAGGAGAACCAGTCAGAATGACTGAAGTGATGCCTAAACCAAAAACCTATGTCTTCGAGTGAAGACAATGAGAGTGAATCTTGTCTAGAGCCGGACAAGTCAGCTTTGCTTGTAGCCCAAGTAAAGTTGCCATGAGAGTTTGAAACCTGACCATTGAGACACGTGTCAGTTCCTTAGTGACCCAGGGTCATTTCGGACAAATCAGGTCGGGTTGCCAAGTGGCTATAAATAGCCCACCCCCTACAACCATAAACGGTTGGCTGCTCAGATTTCAGTGCACGGCTTTTGTCGTTTGAGAGCAACCCACCTCGAAGCCTTTGAGAGAAAATTCCTAGCAAGGAGAAAAGCCCTAACCACCCAGAGCCAGAGAACATTGGGCATCACTTAAGTCTTCTTGTCTGTGTGATCTGAAGACTTATTACACTTGAGGACTGTGCATCCCCAGACGGTTAGGCGTCGCGTTTAGAGCATCCAAGAGACATTGTGGATTGCCAGTGAATGAAGTCTGTGAAGGTTTGGGAGTCTACCTTGAAGACTTACCAGAGTGATTGGGCGAGGACCATGTGACCTTAGCTCAAGGAGAATATGGTGAGGACTTGGTGTCCTGAGCTGCGTGTTCAGGACTAGGTGTCCGGGACTGTGTGTCCTAAGGTTTAAATACCTAGCCGCTCCAACCAGACGTACAGTTGTCACAGCAACTGGAACTGGTCCAACACATCATTGTCTTCAACAAGTCACTGGTTTCATCTTCACTTCCTTTTACTTACTGATCACTCATTGTGAAGTCATTGCATGTCTGTTCTATCTTTTGTCTTCACAACGTGAGTGTATGATCTGTTTGGCTTCATAGTATCTTCCTACCTGATCCTAATTACACTACAGCTATTTGTCACTGCGCTTTCACTTTGTTGATACTTGACCATGGCTTTCCCAGTGTAGTCTAACTTCCGCTGCATAGTAATAGGCATATCTTCACTGTTTGTCTTCATAACTCCCACGTTTTGAAGACTTTCATAAAAATCGCCTATTCCCCCCCCTCTAGTCGATATAACGCACTTTCAATTGGTATCAGAGCAAGGTGCTCCCTTGTTCTGTGTGATTTGGTTTAACCACTTGGAGTTTTAGCTATGTCGACTGCAGGGATAATCAAAGTCTCCGCCGCGTGCCCCGTCTTCGATGGAACTGAATATCCCTACTGGAAGAATAAGATGCGTATGCATCTTGAAGCCATTGACGTCGACCTATGGTATGTCGTCGAGAACGGTGTTCCCAAGGCTGGAGAAGGTGTCACTGCTGTTGATGTAAAGAAATTCGTTCAACTAGACTCTACTGCCAAGAACATCATCTGTGGTCATCTGACCAAAGGACAGTATGGCCGTGTGAGTGCTTTGAAGACATCCAAGCTGGTCTGGGACTGGCTCTCCAAGGTCAATGAAGGCATCTCAACCCAGAGAGATCAAAGAATCAGTGTCCTTCACAATCTCTTCAACCGCTTCAAGCGAAATGACAATGAGAATGTCCAGCACACATTTGACCGACTCACTGACATCACAAATGAGCTTCAAGCCCTCGGCGCCACTGAGATTACCAAACACGAAATCGTCAAAACGCTGCTGAGATCACTTGATAGTTCGTTTGACATCCTAGCCCTGATGATTCAAGAACGTCCTGATTTCAAGACACTCGATCCATCTGACATACTTGAGAGGCTCAACACACATGAGTTTCAGCTTTCTCAGAAAAGAGATATCTACGGTCCAAACTATGGGCGAACTCGTGCCTTGAAGGCAAAAGCTGTTTCCTCAACTGAAGAAGAATCTGACAGCAGTTCTGATGATCCTGAAGACATTGGAAGGGAACTTGCAATGCTAGTGAAGAAGTTCCAAAAATTCACCAAGAAGAAAGGCTTCAGAAAGTCTTCACGATCAAGCTCAAGGAATGATGAAGCTTCTGCTCATGACTACAAGAAGAAAACATGCCACAAGTGCAAGAAAACTGGACACTTCATCTCTGAGTGTACACAGTGAGACAATGAGAACAGAAAGAAGAAGAAGAGCAAGGAATATGACTCAGACGACAAGAAGAAGAAGAAATACACAAAGTCTTCTTCCAAGTCTTCCTCAAAGTCTTCATCACACAAGAAGAGCTCATCTGGCAAGGCATGTGCGTTTGTAGGCAAGGAAATGGATTCAGAGGAGGAGTCCACTTCTGAGGAGGCAGAGGTGGAGTCTGAGGAGGAGTCTGATTCTGGCATTGCAAGTCTGGCTACAGCATACGTCGTCAAGTCCATCTTCAACACTGAAGACAATGACTTCATCACCGACACCGATGCAAATGACAAGGACTACTCCACTCCTACCTACTGCTTCATGGCACGCGGTGCCAAGGTAAACAAACGCACTACTCACTATCAAACATCTAGTGACGATGACTCTGATTGTGATTCAAAACCCAGTTACAAAACACTTGCTAAAATTGCAACTGAACAACAGAAAGCCATGGAACATATTCAAAAACTGTTAGACAGAAGCGATGATCTGTTGGGTGCTGAAATGACTCGATCTGAATCCTTAATTGAAGACATAAAAAATCTTCACGTTAAGTATAAGGAACTTGAAGATCGTCATGATACTCTCTCAACAACTCATGAAAAGCTTTCCTATGATTATCTTCAAAGGAAGCAAGAACTTGAGAAATTGAGAGCGGCTCTTGAAGATCTTCAAAAGGAAAACGAGTCACTTCGCGCCGTACAGATTAGTTCCGCTCAGGAAGGATTTGAACCACCATGTCTTAAATGCATTGAGTGTGATAATACTACTTCTGTTGCTGAATGTTCCACTGCTACTGCTGTTGCAATATCTTCAACTGTTGATGTGGTAACTAACCCCTCTGCTGAGGATACCACTGCTATTGCTGATGAGAATGCTAGGTTGAAGACATTGCTTGAAACAGGGATGTACAAAAGTCTTAAAGGACATCAAACATTATGTGATGTCCTCAAGAAGCAGATTCTGAACCGAAAGCCTAGGAAAGAGGGTGTTGGGTTCGTAAGGAAAATAAATGCAGATGGCTCTTACTGGAAACCTGAGCAGTACCCCAAAACCAAGTGGGTTGCTGCAAAGGACCCTTCAGCAGATCCATCCAATTTATCTGGCTTCACTTGTGCTAACCCCATTATCATTGATGAATCCTTTGATGCAAACTATATACTGTTTAAGAATCAGAATGGTGAAGTGTTTGCCAGGTACATTAGTACTAACTGCAGGAATGGACCGCCTATGAAGAAGATCTGGGTTCCAAAAAAGTGTCTGGAAAATCTTCCTGTGAATGTCTTCATGACACCTCACATGAAGAAGACAAACCTCAGACCAAAGGCTTCATACGGTCTAAAGGCTTCATATAGACAGAGGACTCACCTGAGTCACACTAACGCAAATGTTTTGCAGGGAAACCATACTCAGGCATATGAATATGAGAGCGGTTCATCAAACCGTCATGTTCATATGACCAAAAACTATTCTGCCTATTCTTATGAGTACTATTGTCCGCCTGCTAGACTATTTTCTAGGGCTCCAAAACCAATATTCTCAGATGCTGCACTTAGACTTATTGCTTCTAAGCCACCCTTGAAGATGTGGTGGTTAAGAAAGCTTAACTCTCTTTTGCAGGGAAAGGTCTCCAGCAGAAAACCAAAATCTTCTGACGCTATTGCTGGGGACCTTAAAAATCTTGTAGGGCGCAAGATAAAATGCCCGAATGGCATCATTATGTACTTCGTTCCTGAATCGCATACTACTTTCCCTATTAGTCCTAATCTGGATCTAAGTTTTCATAACCCACTGGTTCATCAAATGTTTTTGCTTCACAATTCTCTTCGTGAAGCCTATCCCCCTAACTGCACTGTAGGGTACGACACCAGCGTCTTCAAAGTCTTCAGAATGGATTATTGACAGTGGGTGTACAAATCACATGACTGGCAAAAGA
This sequence comes from Triticum aestivum, assembly GCF_018294505.1. Lineage (NCBI taxonomy): Eukaryota > Viridiplantae > Streptophyta > Magnoliopsida > Poales > Poaceae > Triticum > Triticum aestivum. Next base: position 43,524,311 of record NC_057809.1, on the reverse strand, counting down.
AACCTTCTTATGGACTCAACCTTACGTCCATCCGACAAGAGCCACATCACATTTGCTGAAACTGGTAAAAGTAAGGTATTGGGTCTCAATGCTTTGCGATCTCAATGCTTTGCAATCTCAAAGGATCAACACATGGATAAAGTCATGCTTGTTGAATCCCTTGGTTTCAACTTAATGTCTGTCTCAATGCTTTGCGATTTGAACATGATCGTAATATTTGGAAAATATCGTTGCCTGGTACTAATGGAATCTGACAAGTCTCTAGTGTTTGAAGGGTATCGGAAAGATGATTTGTATGTGGTAGATTTCTCAGCAGGGCCACAACTTGCAGTATGTCTTCTTGCAAAAGCTTCAGAATGCTGGCTTTGGCATCGGAGGCTTGGGCATGCTGGCATGAGGAACCTCCACACCCTTGCGAAGAAGAAGCATGTCATAGGCATCGAGGGCGTCAAGTTCAAGAAAGATCACTTATGTGGTGCTTGTGAAGCAGGGAAGATGATGAGGGAAAAACATCCCTCGAAGACAATCATGACCACTACTCGACCCTTCGAATTGCTTCACATGGATCTTTTTGGTCCCACTCACTACTCAACTTTTACTACTACTACTTGCCTCTATGGCTTCATTATTGTTGATGATTATTCTAGATATACTTGGGTGCACATAATTCTTTACAAGACTGAAGTGCAGGATGTCTTCAGACGCTTCGCCAATCGTGCTATGAACAATTTTGGCGCCAATATAAAGCACATCAGAAGTGACAATGGCACTGAATTCAAGAACACTAGCCTTGATACATATCTTGATACCTTGGGCATCACACATGAATTCTCAGCTCCGTACACGCCACAGCAGAATGGCGTCGTCGAACGCAAGAACAGAACACTCATTGAGATGGCCAGAACGATGCTAGATGAATACAAGACTCCAAGAAAATTCTGGACTGAAGCCATTGACACTACATGCCATACAATCAATCGTGTTTATCTTCACAAGCTTCTGAACAAGACATCTTATGAACTCCTAACTGGCAAAAAGCCAAATGTCAGTTACTTCAGAGTATTTGGCGCAAGGTGCTGGATCAAGGACCCACATCACACCTCAAAATTTGCACCAAAAGCACATGAAGGTTTTATGCTTGGATATGGAAAGGATTCACACTCCTACAGAGTCTTCAATCTCTTTCATTACAAAGTGGTTGAAACAGTGGATGTGAGGTTCGATGAGACCAACGGATCACAAAGAGAGCAGCTGCCAAGTGTGCTAGATGAAGTTCCATCCAGTGAATCAATCAAGCTAATGGGAACTGGAGAGATTATACCTTCTGAAGCTCATCCTGAAGAAGAACTTATCATCTCACCACCTGATCAACTTGAAGACAATGCTCAGCCTGAAGACATTCTTTCCAACAACAACACAGATCAGCAAGAGCAAAGTCTTCGCCCTGTACATCCTCGTGTTATCAATGAAGTGCAGATTGAAAGAATAATTGATAGCATCAATGCACCTGGTCCACTCACTCGTTCAAGGGCAACTCAGCTAGCAAATTTCTGTGGGCACTTCGCATTCGTCTCAATATCAGAACCCAAGAAAGTTGAAGAAGCCTTCATGGAACCTGAATGGATTCAAGCTATGAAAGAAGAGCTTCAACAGTTTGAGCTGAATAATGTATGGGAACTGGTTAAGCGTCCTGATCCATGGAAGCACAACATAATAGGCACCAAATGGATATACCGCAACAAGCAAGATGAGCATGGTCAAGTTGTCAGAAACAAAGCTCGTCTCGTTGCTCAAGGATATACTCAAGTGGAAGGCATTGACTTCGATGAAACATTTGCTCCTGTGGCTAGGCTTGAAGCCATACGCATACTGCTGGCCTATGCAAATCATCATAACATACTTCTATATCAAATGGATGTGAAGAGTGCCTTTCTCAATGGCAAGATTGAAGAAGAAGTGTATGTTGCACAACCACCTGGCTTTGAAAATACAAAACATCCTGACATGGTATACAAGCTCAACAAGGCACTGTATGGCCTCAAACAAGCCCCTAGGGCCTGGTATGACACACTCAAATACTTGCTGAAGAGCAAAGGCTTCATACCTGGTTCCCTAGATCCCACTCTTTTCACGAAGACATATGATGGTGAACTGTTTGTGTGCCAAATATATGTGGATGACATTATCTTCGGCTGCACCAATCAGAAGTACAGTGAAGAGTTTGGATATATGATGCAAGAGCAATATCAGATGTCCATGATGGGGGAGCTGAAGTTCTTCCTTGGGCTTCAAATATGACAACAACGCAATGGCATCTTCATATCTCAAGAGAAGTATCTCAAAGATTGCCTGAAGAAGTTCGGTATGCAAGACTGCAAAGGCTTCACAACACCAATGCCAGCCAAACATCATCTGGGTCCCGACGACAATGGTAAAGAGTTCGATCAAAAGGTATACCACTCCATGATTGGTTCTTTGCTTTATTTATGTGCATCTAGGCCAGATATTATGCTTAGTGTTTGCATGTGTGCTCGATTTCAAGCGGCACCAAAGGAGTCGCATCACTTAGCTGTGAAGCGAATTCTTCGATATTTGGCTCACACCCCAACTCTAGGATTATGGTATCCAAAGGGCTCAGAGTTTGATTTGGTTGGATTCTCGGATGCTGATTATGCTGGTGACAAAGTTGATCGCAAGTCTACATCAGGCACATGTCACTTTCTGGGACGATCACTTGTATGTTGGTCTTCAAAGAAGCAGAACTGTGTATCTCTCTCCACTGCTGAATCTGGATACATTGCTGCTGGATCTTGCTGTGCTCAGCTTCTGTGGATGAAGCAAACACTCAAGGACTATGATATTCATCTGAAGCAAGTGCCACTTTACTGCGACAACGAAAGCGCCATCAAGATTGCCAACAACCCAGTACAGCACTCGAAGACAAAGCACATTGAAATTCGTCATCACTTTCTCAGAGATCATGTTGTGAAGGAAGACATTGATATCATACACGTCAACACTGAAGAGCAATTGGCAGATATCTTCACCAAGCCCTTGGATGAGAAGAGGTTTTGCAAGTTACGGTGTGAGCTAAATATCCTGGAATCCTCAAATGTCCTGTGATCAGGCACACATCCTAACACTTATGCATATGATGACTTAGATGTGCAACACACAAAGTAAAGTATATCTTCAATCAATGAAGTCATGCATTCTAAGTGTGAATACATTAATGTGGAATTTGACTTCGGAGCGCCACGATAATTGTGCGCCGTGTCTGGCTCTAATACTTCCTATACGGTGGGTAACGCCACCACCAAACGTTCTATTTTGAAGTGTTTCACTCATGGCGTTACCTTGCAATGTCTTCACATTTGGTTTGTCTTCGAACTCAACATGTTTTCATGATTATCTTCACTATGTTGAGTATAGATATATATATATATATTTATGCTAGTGTTCTATCCTCTACAGCATTCACTTATAGCTATATCTTCGTGTTGAATCTTTTGAACTAAGTGAATGTGATCAGACCCCAAACTTCTCTATGCTTTCTATCTCAAACTCTATCTCTCTAAGTCATATGCATTCTATTGAAACTGTCGAATGTCTTCACTGTGTCCTTGTCAGCAGAAGATATAGAGACAACCATAAAGTCCATTTTCAATGCTCATTCCTCCACATAAAATCCGGAGAAGCAGGAACGACCACCCGACAATCCAGGCGTGCGTGGGACGTGGAACAAACCCCAAACTTCCGCAAACTGGCCACGCATCCCTCAGATGCGAATCGCCAGGGGCACCTGTGTCATAGCACAGTGCCGCCCTTGTGCCTATAAATACACACTCACAGCGGTAACTATCTCTTCTTCCACCCTCGCACGAACCCTAGCGCCACCGCTAGTTCTCGGCGACGCCGGCGACGAAGCGCTTCGCTGCCGCAACTTCTCCGACGCCGTCTTCACGCCGACCGCGGACATCATCCTCTCCGCCGTCGCCGTAGGTCTCCTCCGTCGCCAAGTTAGGGCACGGACGAGTGAACTGCTCGGCCTCATCTCTCACTCCGTCCAGCAGTTCTCAGTGTGGTAAATAAAACTGCCTTTTACAGCACCATTGATACTATTGATCTGTCACTTTCTACCACAAGAAGTTTCTGCTCACACAAACTAGATCTCTCTCAAACTGCATCTCATAACATGCCTAGAATATTCACTTGTGCTTCAAAAAGTAGTTAGATTCCTCACTTGTACTGATATGTGGATTCGTACAAATCTGGAACCAACTTCTTATCTATGAGTGAATATCTTCGCACGATGAGGTCAATGTCTTCTAAATTGATTTATCTTCAAAATCTTCTGAGAATGCATATGACCTCATCCCCTTCCCTCGCACCTTAATGCTGTCACAGGTACATGTCCGTGGGAGAATCCTTTGGTTCTCATAGTTTGCATTCATTTGCAGAATTCCTACAGCATCACATAAATTCTCCTGAAGCCAGTTCCTGTTGGTCCAGCAAAAGAAAGCCTTTGAAGCCTTTGAATGTCTTGAAGCCTTCCAAGTTAAAGTTTATGGCTTCAGAAACAGCAGCAAGGAAGGGGGGCAGACAGCGACGTGGAGGAACATCCAAAGATCTGCCTGATGACCTGGCAGAAATGTATAAAACAGATCCTAAAGAGAATTATGGGCAGCGCAAGACCCGAATCCAATGGATTCGACGCTATTGGGCAGAACAATGGTTCAAATACCGCTTCACAACCCAAGAGTATGCTGAGAAAAGTGCCATCAAAAGACCGTGGGGAGAATCTTATACAAGAACCTTGTACCCAGGTCCAGAGATGAAGCTATTGCCCAAAGCTTCTATCCATGCATGTTCGTGGGCCACAGCCTGATGATGCATATCCGTCGTCACTACTCTGGTGTCGTGACGACAATCTGTTCAAGCGCAACTTTTAGTTTGCCCAACAATCAGCGAAGCAGAACAAGAAGAAATTTGGGTTAGACTTCAACCCTGGTCCCTCAGCACCAAGGGCAGATGGCACACGCGACGCAGAACCCAATATCATCGGTTCGTATGCCAACCTTGAGGGCCTCATCACCCGCATCTTAGTCCAAGGGACTGCCGTGAATGACCCTCGAGGTGACTCTGAGTCTGATGAAGCTCCTGCTGTACCGAAGCCAAAGCAGTCGAAGAAGCCAAAAGCTTCAAAGCCGGCCCCTTCACCAAATATCTCAAGGGCGAAGCCATTGGCAACTGCACCTCCTAAAGACAGTGTGCAGTCTGAAGACGTATCCCGCGTCTCCAAGCCCCAGAAGGCCAAGATGCCTCAGCCACACACCGGCAAAGAGCTCACAGCTGCTGCCATTCTGCGCAGCGAAGCCATTGATCTGTCAAGTGATGAAGATCTTGGAGATGACGCTCTCGAGCAGCTCATCAAGAGCAAAGAAGAAGCTGAAATCTTCAACAATTTGCCTCTCTTTGATGTCGCCATCATCCACAACTTCATCGACGAATGGTTCGCCACACCAAATATCAGCTTCGAAGATCTGCAGCTGCTCGTTGGCCTCAGCGTCGCCTTCTAAGGCGCTATTCTTCAGAACTTGCAATTGCCCAGCGCATTGTTGAACTGAAGCAGAAAATTGATCATGAAAAGGCTCAGTTCAAGAAGAATATGGCCAAGCTCAGCATGCAAGAAGTGAAGAGCTTCAAGATCATGTTGCACGAACTAAAGGAAAACTTTCTGAAGAAGCCGGCAGAAGCTCAAGGTTCGCGGGAGCGAATGAAGACTCCGGCAGACAGATGTGTGCAGGCCTACAATGAGGCTGAGAAGCGCAAGGCACTTGGGCGTCCTGGCATCGACCCCAAGATGGCCGCAAAGAAAAAGAAGAAGACTGTTCCAGCTGAACAAGAGGCACCAAGGCAGGAAGCAGTTCCGCTTGTCTTCCCAACTGCAACGACTGGCTCAAAGCCGAAGAGCCGGTCAACAGCTTCAGAGCTCAAGAAGACAAGAACTGCTGAGGTTGAAGCCAGGAAGAGGAAAAGCTCTGAAGCCTCTTCTACTGCCCCCAACAAGAAAAAGAGAAAGACCAAGAAATCTCGGGCTGCTCCCACAGAGCCCTTGATAGTTGAACCTATTTCTATGGTTCACCCTGACGCAGAACGTCAACTGACGGTGCATGAGCCTGCTTCCACAGAGGCTCCTGTTCCTGAAGACATTCCAGCAGCTGATCCCATCGCTGCTGAAGACATTGGTCGTCGTGACAATGTAGAAGATGATGCAACCCTTCCTCAATTAGAACACAACGAACTCATCAGCATTGGTCGTCCACTGACGCCAATTGCACAGGATGCTTCATGGGCGAATTGCCCTCAAGAGAAAGAAGACAATGAGGCCCAGCCCACTCCAACCCCATAGGCTTCGTCTGCATTCCACGGGCTTCGTCAAGGTCCAAGGCCTCAAGTCTATGCTGAAGACATTCCGGCTGCATCAGCTGCAGAAGAAGCACCACAAGAGCCCACTCCTATGCTCCACCAAGAAGCAGTTCTCCAGGAGAACATGCTTGTGACCGACCCTCCAGCTAGTCAAGCGGAGGCTGAAAATATTGAGGCTGCCACAACCAACACTGAAGCCAATGTGGAGCCCTCCCCACCAAAAGCTTCAGAAGACAGCGAAGCTACTGATCCAGACACTTCTGTTCCTGAGTCTGCTGCAGGTCCTCAATTTGATTACCATGTTGAGCACAGGCCTCATGTCTAGAAGCCAGTCCCAAGGCTGCCGAGGTTCCTAGGTCCTGCATCAGCACCTGGCTCCTTTAACATCAATAGCTTCAAGGCAGATAATACGTTCTTCAACAGCTCCAAGAACCCCTATTCAAGGGAAAGGATTTCATCAGATAGGTTCTGGAGCTATCCTCAGCGCAGCTACTATTCATGCATCCTATACAAACAAGGTCGCATCTTCCCGCACAAGCGCCTTGATGTTGAAGCCATTGCTGGCCTGCCCTGTTTAGAGGAAGCGTTGGATTGCTTCAAGCAAGTGGGTCTGCTGCAGTTTGTAACTGATGAAGAGCACTGGAATGAAGAGCTTCTGCTGCAATTCTATGCCACCCTCCACATCAAAGGATACAACAGAGATCCGAAGACTTGGGCCCTGGAGTGGATGACCGGCAATGTCCATCACGAAGCCAATGCATTTGATATCATTGAGCTCACCAGCCTGCCCACTCCTGGCGAATTCTTCGAGGAAGGTTGTCCACTACACACTTAAGCTCTTGAGAGCATATTCCAGAGGCCTGAACCGAATATGAGTCAGATGCTCTCCATGATGAAGCCATTGCCCCATGATGCCCCGTATCCAACAGAGTTCTTCGTTGAAGACTTTGAGTACCTGCCCAGAACCATCTATCACATTATCCGGCGGACTCTCTGGCCTATCAAAGGGCACTCTCCAAATGCCAAGATCGAGGGTGCAATGAAGACTCTGATATTTTGTATCCTTCATGGCAAATGCTTCAACGCACAGGACTTCTTCATACGCCAACTTGCTGCATCAGGCTCAGATTTACTTGGTTTGAAGTTCTATGCTCCTTGGGTAATGAGACTGATCAAGCTTCACTCTGCGATCTCATATCAGCCCTCAGCCCGCAACCATCGGATCTTCTTGCCAGATGTGGATACCTCTGCTGAAGCTATATATCCTGAGCCTGCCAAGCAACCTTTGAGTCTTCAGAATGCAGAACACCAGAGCTTCACTCAGAACATTGAAGGTGTTGAAGCCATCTCGAGGGTGTATCCTTTGGCTGGCACTACACGTGCACCACACCCTGCTTCAACTGAAGCCACTGACAGTGCCACTGCTTCAAGACCCAAGAAGTGCACTCGTGTTCTCAACGACCGAGATCTTCTTGTGGCCCTTCATCAAAAGCAGGATAGGCATCATGACTGGTTGAAGAGACAGATGAAAAGCCTCTTGGTGGAAGTAAATCGCATCCGAAATCTTGCCACCAAGAACGCTTTCGTTGCCCATGAAACCTGTCGCCGCACATGGAAAGGGCTAACGATGATGCTTTCTGAAGCTGATCTTCAAAAGGATGGCTTCACTGAGAAATTCAAGTTTGACTCCACACCTCCTCGAAGAGCTGTGCTGCTGGGGACACCATCTCTTGAAGATTCTGAGTTTTCTTCCTCTGCTGCCACAGTCACTGCCAGAATCATTGAGGAGGAAGACGATGCTACCTCACCACCACCTGCTTCAGCACCTCCAAGCTCTTCTGCACCGCCAAACAACACCAACAACCCTGCTACTTCATCTACTCCTCATGGGAACGAGTAGAGGCTCTATGTCTTCAAACCTTTTTGGTCATTACTAACAAAAGGGGGAGAAGCATATGAGATTGATAGTCTTCAAGCGGGTTCATATGGGCGGGTGCCTTATATTTTGCTTCGTGCTTACAACTCTCGTTTTTTGCTACATTTGGTTCTTATGAGTTGTAACACTTAAACCAGATGGTCGTCTGCTACTTGTTTGCCACCCTGTTTTGCGAAGATAAATTCCGCATGTGCGACGATAAATTCCACACTTATCTCATTCTACAGACGTCCATTTTCCATTATGCATGTCATTATCTTCATATACTTTCACATGCATAGTGGATTGTCATCATAAGCTGAAGTGGATCTCCACAAGTACAACCTGCCATGTGCATTTGCATTCCAAAAGCAAATTAACTTATATGCACATCTTCAGGGGGAGCCCTTGCAACTTATGAAGACAATTCCTTATCCTTTACAATTTCACAGACTATATTCCCCGTTGAAAACTTCAACTAGTTTGTCATCAATCACCAAAAAGGGGGAGATTGTAAGTGCATCTAGTGCCACCCCTAGTTGGTTTTGGAGTATTGACGACAAACCTAGTTGAGGGACTAATGTGTTTGAGAGAATTGCAGGATAACACAGGTAGAAGTCCCTCATTGATTCGATTTTACTACCAGAGATGACCCCTAAAATTGTATGAAGACATTGAAGTCAAAGGTGGTATATGAAGATATTCACATTGAAGACTATGACAAAAGAAGACACATTATGAAGCCTATGGAGCTCGAAGACTTAGATCTTTCATAGCTCATTTTCTTTTGTGTTGAGTCATAGGAACCACCGTACTGTTAAGTGGGGTCCAGGAGAACCAGTCAGAATGACTGAAGTGATGCCTAAACCAAAAACCTATGTCTTGGAGTGAAGATAATGAGAGCGAATCTTGTCCAGAGCCGGACAAGTCAGCTTTGCTTGTAGCCCAAGTAAAGTTGCCATGAGAGTTTGAAACCTGACCATTGAGACACGTGTCAGTTCCTTAGTGACCCAGGGTCATTTCGGACAAATCAGGTCGGGTTGCGAAGTGGCTATAAATAGCCCACCCCCTACAACCATAAACGGTTGGCTGCTCAGATTTCAGTGCACGGCTTTTGTCGTTTGAGAGCAACCCACCTCGAAGCCTTTGAGAGAAAATTCCTAGCGAGGAGAAAAGCCCTAACCACCCAGAGCCAGAGAACATTGGGCATCACTTAAGTCTTCTTGTCTGTGTGATGTGAAGACTTATTACACTTGAGGACTGTGCATCCCTAGACAGTTAGGCGTCGCGTTCAGAGCATCCAAGAGACATTGTGGATTGCCAGTGAACGAAGTCTATGAAGGTTTGGGAGTCTACCTTGAAGACTTACCAGACTGATTGGGCGAGGGCTATTTGACCTTAGCTCAAGGAGAATACGGTGAGGACTTGGTGTCCTGAGCTGCGTGTTTAGGACTAGGTGTCCGAGACTGTGTGTCCTAAGGCATATCTTCACAGTTGTCACAGCAACTGGAACTGGTCCAACACATCATTGTCTTCAACGAGTCATTGGTTTCATCTTCACTTCCTTTTACTTACTGATCACTCATTGTGAAGTCATTGCATGTCTGTTCTATCTTTTGTCTTCACAACGTGAGTGTATGATCTGTTTGGCTTCATAGTATCTTCCAACCTGATCCTAATTACACTATAGCTATTTGTCACTGTGCTTTCACTCTGTTGATACTTGACCATGGCTTTCCCAGTGTAGTCTAACTTCTGCTGCATAGTAATAGGCATATCTTCACTGTTTGTCTTCATAACTCCCATGTTTTGAAGACTTTCATAAAAATCGCCTATTCACCCCCCCTCTAATCGATATAACGCACTTTCAGTCACCCCTTACATACATATGAGGCGGCTAGACTTTCCGTACACGAAAAGGTCTCAAATCCCGTCCAAAACATCAAAAGTTAACCTAATTCTGAATACGAGGGCCGGAACTTCCGGTCAGCCCGGAACTTCCGGGCCAAAATTACATCAAGTAACCCTCTTGCACAGCCCCTGCAGGTCGCATATGGCTTCGGATCATGATGGTCCCAAAAGCAAAGTTGTAGATCTTGCAATGGAGAAAAATGCCTTAGTTGATCACTTTTTCATCCGAGGTCATCTTGATGTCGAAATCGGCCACGCAAATCTGCAAATAATGTTAAAATTTCAGTCTTCGGGGCGCACCGCGTCCAAAGTTTCTGTTTAGCCCGGAACCTCCCCGGAAGATTTGCCCGGAACTTCCGGTGTAGACTTATGCAGCACATAGTTTTGGCTCTAACTTTTGCATACGAACTCCGATTTAGACATTCTTTATATCAAAATCGATCGTTTCGATGAGGTGAATACAATCCGTGTAGAAACGTTTCCTAGATGATGCCATCTTGGGGGCGTAATCAGTCGAATAGTGTTCTGAATACAAAATCTGAGTACTTCGAACACAACTTTGGCCTTAGAGATGAGACCGGATGACTATGGCCCAAATATCAAAGTTTTTCCTTTTGACGATACGGAACTTTCTCACTTTGAGCACTTCTCCATTTGAGGCCATCTTAATCAAGTTCTATGCCGTGCCAAAATCTGTTCTCAACACTATCGTAGTCCTTTCGATAAGTAAGAGTGTCGAACCCAACGAGGAGCAGAAGGAAATGACAAGCAGTTTTCAGTAAGGTATTCTCTGCAAGCACTGAAATTATCGGTAAGAGATAGTTTTGTGATAAGGTAATTCATAACGGGTAATGTCAGTGTAAAAACCGGCGGATCTCGGGTAGGGGGTCCCGAACTGTGCGTCTAGGCCGGATGGTAACAGGAGACAAGGGACATGAAGTTTTACCCAGGTTCGGGCCCTCTTGATGGAGGTAAGACCCTACATCCTGCTTGATTAATACTGATGATATGGGTGTTACAAGAGTAGATCTACCACGAGATCAGAGAGGCTAAACCCTAGAAGCTAGCCTATGGTATGATTGTATGTTGTGATTGTTGTCCTATGGACTAAAACCCTTCGGTTTATATCGACGCCGGAGAGGGTTAGGGTTACACAAGGTCGGTTACAAAGGAGGAGATATCCATATACATATTGCCTAGCTTGCCTTCCACGCCAAGTAGAGTCCCATCCGGACACGAGACGAAGTCTTCAATCTTGTATCTTCATAGTCTAACAGTCCGGCCAATGGAGATAGTCCGGCTGTCCGAAGACCCCCTAATCCAGGACTCCCACAGTAGCCCCTGAACCAGGCTTCAATAACGATGAGTTCGACGCGCAGTTGTCTTTGGCATTGCAAGGCGGGTTCCTTCTCTGAATACATCACAGAAGAATTTGAATACGAGGATAGTGTCCGACCCTGCAAAATAAGTTCCACATTTCACCGTAGAGAGAACAATGTTTTCGCAGTTCTAATCCGCTAGCTTGTTTTGGCAACATGATGTTATGTCATGTCCCGGTGATTATTCGAACTGTTTCTTTTAACCAGCCCCGCACATAGCGCGAGGCAGTTTTTCGACACGTCTTGTCAAAGCAGAGATCGTGTCCCCTTATTACGTGATTCTCATCAATACGGGCGTGGGTAACCCAACCGCGCCATTAATTACGGTGCTTGGGGGATAAGCGAGTTTTACCAGGCAAGTGGGGACGCTTAGTTCTGTCCACCCATATAAAGGGATAAGGATTCACCTTCCTATCCACGCCTTCTTCCTCCTCTACTCATCCACTCCCGCACACTCGAGCTCTAGTGCCAAAGTCCTCACTTCCATCTCAACCTTCTCCAACCATGTCCGGAGCGGGAGGCAAGTGGATGGTCTCCTCCGTCACGGAGGGAGACGTCAAGAAACTGAGGAGAGCCGGATACCTGCCCGACGACATCGCGCACCGGCTCCCAGATGAGGGGCAACTCATCCCCACCCCTAGGCCCCATGAGAGGGTCGTATACCTCACCCGTTTCTTCCGTGGACTGGGATTCCCTCTCCATCCCTTTGTCTGGGGGCTCATGTTCTATTACAGCCTAGATTTCCATGATCTGGCCCCGAACTTCATCCTCAACATCTCGGCGATTATCATCGTGTGCGAGGCCTTTCTCCACGTCAAGCCCCACCTCGGCCTATGGCTGAAGACCTTTAACGTCAAGCCGAAGGTGGTGGGCGGCCGCCAAGCGGAGTGCGGAGGCTCCATGGTGGGCAAGATGCCCAACATAACATGGCTCGAGGGCTCCTTTGTGGAAACCATAAAGGGGTGGCAATCGGGGTGGTTCTACATCACCGAGTCGCGCGACCCCGCATGGGTAGCGGCCCCCGAGTTCCGATCTGGAACCCCCATGCGGCTCACCTCCTGGAAGGAGAAGGGACTATCCTAGGGTAATTCAAAAGAGCTGATCGGACTCCAGTCATGTATTCAAAACATGGTGGACAAGAAGCTCAAGCTCGTCAACATAGTCCAGGTTATGCTCGTCCGCCGGATACTCCCGTCCCAACAACGGGAGTTCACTTTGTGGGAGTTCAATCCGGCGCAGCACCGAACTCTGAACAGGCTCTTCGACACGACTCATGAAGATGCCTGGAGGGTGCTGTTCAAGAGCGCCGAGGTCCCTCCCCCCATTACTGAGGATCGCGGATTCAGCGTGAAGCGCCAAGCCAGCGCGGTAAGTTGTTTTACCTTTCACAGGATACTTATTTTTATATAGATTGACTCTATGCGGGATCTAAACTCCCGTGATTTTGACAGGACTGGCAGAAGATGGCCGGACAGATCGACTGTCCGGCTCCCTTGCCCGAAGGCCCCGCAGATGCTCTTCTGACGAAGATGCTGACTCCGTCCCCTTGTAAGGTGCCGGAGAAGACCAAGAAGGCCAAGGGAGTTCGAAAGAGTTCCCGATGCCAGGCGTCGTCGGACTCACCGTCCGATTACTCTGCGACGCACTCTTCCCCCGAAGACGAGGAAGAGGAAGAAGAGGCTCCCCCACCGACTGGGGGAGACAAGAAAAGGAAGGCCGTCCCAACTGGGGAGGCCGGAGGGTCCAAGAAGGGAAGGACTTTCCTTTCGGACAGCTCCGCCACCGCCGACGAAAGTGAAGACGAGTGGTTGCCCAGGGCCAAGCCCCAGGGGAGATCGTAAGTATTCGGATACCAAAGTAACCCATAGGATTCCTTTGTCGCATTGCTTTCCCTAATTGGCAAACATAATTACGCAGGCCGCCACGAGCCAATATCGAGGTATCATCGGACGGCTCCCTGGGTTCGTCGGACATGGATAGCGATCTAGTCCCGACTGCCACCTCCCTTCATCCTGCCGAAGACGCACCGGATCGAGGGGAGACAGTCCTGAAGGCACCTCAAGGCAACCTTCCGGACTCCGGGAGCAGAGGGGACGGGCCCCCTGAGAGCTCCGAGTTCGGCCCTCAGCGGAACCCCACGCCGGAACCTCCAGCGGTTCCGGGCTCGGGCAGACTGTCTCCTTCTAAGAGGGGTGAGACACCTGTGCCGGTGACCTCTGTCCATCCAGAGGCGCCGGACAATATGTTGGAGGCGCTTCGCAACGCTTCCATCGAGGAGTAGCACCGCACTATCATGAGTGCGGTGACCCAGAAGGTTCAGTCTGCTAAGAGCGGATTGACTGAAGCTTGTACTAGCCTTCTAACAGGCTTTGAGGTAAGTGTTTTTAAAATGTAGTAGAAATATTACCGCATAGACAGTAGACCCTGATGCTTTGTTCGGTGTTCACAAAGAAAAGCCGAACAGAGGATCAAATAATATCGCAGGAGTCTAATATAAGTATGTCAATATGCATATGCAGGCTTCGCTTCTGGCATCCGCCGCACTAACTGCGGAGGTCGCCATACTGAAGGAGGCCCTCGAGGGGTTCCAGAAAGAGCTCGGCCTTACTAAGAGGCAGCTCGAGGAGAACAAGGGTAAGTAATCCCCCGTCTGTAGATGAGAAAAAGGACGTGATTGCTAAACGACAGGATCATTGTATGTTTGCCAGGGGCCATGACCGAGGTGGCGACCCTGAAGCAAGCGTTGTCCCAGGCCGAAGAGAAGGCGGCCCAGGAGCGCACCGCGGGAGAGAGGCACGAGGCTCGGGTGGGCGAGGTGCAGCAAGAGCTCCAGGCTCTCGTGACGAAGCACGAGGCGTTGGAGCTTGACTTGAAGACGTGAGAGTCTGAGCTTGCCGCGGCCCGTGAGAGCACGAAGAGTGCCGAGGCCGAGGCCCAGAAGGCCCTTCAGGAGATCGACGCGATAAGGAAGATAGCGGCGGGTAAGGCTTTCTATATTCAAAGCAAGCATGTACAAGTAAATTTTTGATTACTTACCCGGATCCGGAGCTCTTCAGCAGCATTCACAGATTTGCCCCGCAGTGTGTCCGATGCCGCACAATTTTACCAGGCCGAGGACGGTAGCTCGATGGAGAATTTGTTCTGGTCTCAGTATGCTGAGGCCGAACATCTAGTGCCGATCAGCGACCAGCTGAAGCAGATGATCGAGCTACATAAGTCGGCCGATTAGGCCATGAAGGGCTTCATAGTCCGGTTGTGGCTGGCGATGCCCTTCCGAACAGCTTCTTTGGCCTGGTGAGGCGGCTTGTGGATGCCTGCCCACGGCTGGAGGTTGTCAAGCGATCCGTCTGCATTGAAGGTGCACGCCGGGCCTTCACCCGTGTGAAAACGCAGTGGGTCAAGCTAGACGCCGTGAAGCTGATCAAGGAGGGGCTGCCGGAGGGCAAGGAGCACCGCCACCCTGAGAAGTACTATGAGGGTGTTCTGTCGGGCGCCCATCTTATCGCGGATGAGTGTTTGCAAAATGTAATATTTGAATGAGACTTGCTCGTTTTGTCCTGTATGTATGAAAACTTGTATCGTATTCGCTATGCAAGGCTTGTGTGAATTTAAAATATTACCTTCTGTTTGGCTGTTTATCCAATCTGAGAGATGGCTAGTCCTCGGCTTCTTCCCCCATGGCATGAGTGCTGGGGTGTTCGGGATAAACCAGAGCACTCTTGTTCCCATGTTTTGGTCCTCCGAGGGAGGTGCTCAGCACAACGAACAAGGCAACTGGACTAATAATGCTTTATCACTCTCACTTAGCCATAGAATTCTATAATTTTAAATTTCGGCGAAGCCCCTGGTATTCGGAAGGCCGAATTCGGGGCGCGATACACGCCTGTAAGCCGGACGGAGCTGGCCCCTCGCCCTAAGCGGCATAAGTCTTTAGGGACTCAAAAAACCTCGCCGAACAGCGACCAGTCTCTCGCCTTATCATGACAGTCAGTTTTAGTTTTCTCTACTGAGGTGCTCGGCCCGGAAGAACCGGGGCACAATCACAGTAGTTCTCCTAGCGCTACCTTAGCCGATAGAGCAGAACGTAAGGTACCAAAACATAGGAGCCGGGAAAACCCAACATTTGACCAAAGACATGATTCAGAGCTGATGCATATAATGCTATAAGTTCGGGGTGCCGCACTTGTGAAAGTGTTCGGACTGTTCACACCATATTGTGGGTACGTAAGCCCCTGGTGCATTAGTTGTACCAGAGTGTACGGTTGCTAGGCGTCATTAATGAACACATAGATATGTATATATATATAACAAAAATGCGATAATAGTCGTAATGTCATGCATTATATATTAAAAAATTGCCTTAAAGCAGAGTGATACAGATAGTGTAATAAGCAAAAGAGTAGGACTATGTCCCTTCCAAGGGCGAGCTGAGGAATTATATGAAATCTGTAATCCACCTAGGAATTCCGTAGTTGTCGGCCTCCTTGGTTGCTGTATCATGTGTTCGGCAATAGAGCGGTCGGACAGTGTTCGGCAATAGAGCTGAGATTGAAGTCCTAAAAGAAAAAGAAAAATAACCAAACGGGAAGCCCCTAGTGCAGTTTAAGCCGCGTTTTGGGGCGTGCCGTGGTTGTGCCCCCCTCCCCACCTGTGCCCATGGTATTTTTAATGCAGAATTATGTACGCGCGGCATGAACAACGACGTTGGGCTAGGATTGGGGTGGCCGCCGTATTGCTACGCGAGCTTAGATCGCGCCAGGTGGTATGTTTGTTGATTGCCCCGAGCGCGCTTGAAGGTGTCCGGGCTTTGAAACGCCAAACTGGTAGAGTGCCTTAAGAGGCTGCTTTGCACTTCTGTTGCAAGGGCCGCGGTGTGCTCCTCTGTTCGGAGAGAGCGCTCTGTGTTTCCATTGACTGTCATAACTCCGCGAGGTCCAGGCATCTTGAGCTTGAGGTATGCATAATGTGGTACCGCATTGAATCTAGCAAATGCGGTTCGTCCGAGCAGCGCGTGATAACCACTTCGGAACGGGACTATATCGAAGATTAACTCTTCGCTTTGGAAGTTATCCGGTGATCCGAAGACCACTTCCAGTGTAATTGAGCCTTTGCAGTGGGCCTCTACGCCTGGAATGACGCCCTTAAAGGTCGTCTTTGTGGGTTTGATCCTTGAGGGGTCTATACCCATTTTGCACACTGTGTCCTGATAAAGCAGGTTCAGGCTGCTGCCGCCGTCCATAAGGACTCGAGTGAGGTGAAATCCGTCGATGATTGGGTCTAGGACCAGTGCGGTGAATCCGCCATGACGGATACTAGTGGGGTGGTCCCTGCGATCGAAGGTGATCGGACAGGAGGACCAAGGGTTGAACTTTGGGGCGACTGGCTCCAACGCATATACGTCCCTGAGCGCACGCTTCCGCTCCCTCTTGGGGATGTGGGTTGCGTATATCATGTTCACCGTCCGCACTTGCAGGGGAAACCTCTTCTGTCCTCCAGTGTGCGGCGCCGGGGTTCTTCCTCGACATCGCTATGTGGCCCCTTGTCCTTGTTTTCGGCAATTAACTTGCCGGCCTGCTTGAACACCCAACAATCCCTGTTGGTGTGATTGGCTGGCTTGTCTGGGGTTCCGTGTATTTGACACGAGCGATCGAGTATACGGTCCAAGCTGGACGGACCCGGCGTACTTTGTTTGAATGGCTTTTTCCGCTGACCGGGTTTAGAGCCTTTGAATCCGGCATTGACTGCCGTATCCTCAGTACTTTCGCCGTTAATGCGGCACTTATTCTTGTTGCGACATGACCTGCTATTGCCGTCCTTGGTATCTGAGGTACCATGGTTCTTTGATATGTTATTACTGCGAGCCAACCAGCTGTCTTCTCCCACACAAAAGCGGGTCATGAGCGTCGTGAGGGCTGCCATAGATTTCTGCTTTTCCTGACCAAGGTGCCAGGCTAGCCACTCGTCTCGGATGTTGTGCTTGAAAGCCGCTAAGGCCTCCGCATCCGGACAGTCGACAATTTGATTTTTCTTTGTAAGGAACCGAGTCCAGAATTACCTGGCCGACTCTTCTGGCTACTGAATTATGTGGCTCAAGTCATCGACGTCTGGTGGTCGCACATAAGTGCCCTGAAAGTTGTCGAGGAATGCGGCCTCCAGATCTTCCCAACAGCTAATGGAGTCCACTGGCAAGCTATTAAGACAATGTTGCGCTGGTCCTTTGAGTTTTAGTGGGAGGTACTTGATGGCATGTAAGTCATCACCGCGGGCCATGTGGATGTGGAGGAGGAAGTCCTCAATCATACCGTGGTGTCTGTAGTGCCGTCGTATGATTCAATGTTTACAGGTTTGAAACTCTCTGGGAATTGATGTTCCATTACTTCATCTATGAAGCATAAGGGGTGTGCGGCGCCTCTGTATTGGGCTATATCGCGACGCAACTCGAATGGCTCCCGCCCGCTATGTTCAGCCCGGACGGATTTGCTTTTACTGTATCCAGCATGACGTTTATCGTCTCGTAGAGTGGTGTGCCCTCATGATCCGTAGATCGATCTTGAATGCTTTGCTTTATCCTCCAATATGTCTCGCAGGTCTGGCGTATCTCCCCATGCCTTTTTATTTGAATGGCGTTGGGGTGGAGGCTGAGCTTTTGGCTGGAATGCCTCTCTATCGCGGCCACGAGGTGGCCGATCAGCTGTTTCATACACTTCTTCCTCCAGTCGGGGAAGTAACCTGCGCCTTGGATAACTCTTGGAGGGACGCTCGAGTTTATATTGCTCGTCTGCGAGGACTTCGGTCCATTTGTCAGCTAGCAGATCTTGATCAGCTTGAAGCTGCTACTGCTTTTTCTTCAGGCTATTTGTCGTGGCCATAAGCCTGCGCTTGAAGCGCTCTTGTTCGATGGGATCCTCTGGTACGGCGAATTCATCATCGCCGAGGCTTACCTCATCTTTGGAGGGGGCATGTAATTGTCATCCTACTCCTCTCCGCCAGCCGCTCTCTCAGGAGAGCTGGCTCCTTCATCCTCTTGCTCTAAATCTTGTTGGAGGGGATTGTTGTTGTCTTCGGCGCTATCTGGAGTGTTATTATCTCCTGTGCCGGTATCACCACTTTTTCTTTGGCGGGACTTAGAGCGGCGCCGCTGACGTCGGCGCTTGGGTTGCTTCTTGGAGGGGTCATCCTCCGTTATCTCTTCGCCATTGCCTTCATTGGGTGTATCCACCATGTATATGTCATACGACGAGGTGGCTGTCCAGTGCCCTGTAGGTGCTGGTTCATGTTCGTGTCCTACATCGTCGTCCATACCGTCGATGTCTTCAGAGTCGAAGTCGAGCATGTCGGTTAAATCATCGACGGTGGCTACAAAGTGGGTGGTGGGTGGGCGTCAAATTTCTTCATCGTCTGCATCCCAATCCTGTTGGCCATAATCCAGCCAGGGCTCTCCTGACAAAGAGAGAGACCTTAGTGAATTCAGAATGTCACCGAAGGGCGAGTGCTGAAAGATATCCACAGCGGTGAATTCAATGATCGGCACCCACTCGGATTCGATTGGCAGGGGCGCGGATGGTTTGGGGTCCGGAAGAGAATCCGGCACCTTAGAGTCACGGGCTGTGCAGAGAATTATGCTGGTGTTTGGCTCGATCACCGTCGAGACTGCAGCCCCTGAGGCGGTGTCTAGCCGCCCATCCTCGATTGGCGCAGTTGGCTCCGAGCTAAGGGTCAGAGCTGATGCGGGCGTTGCCTCTGGAGTACCATCCGGTGGGAGAGCTAGGTCATACCCATCGCGACAGTGTGGCGCGCCCGGCTGTGGCTCGAATCCGTCGAAGATCAAGTCCCCACGGATATTGGCCGTGTAATTCAAACTTCCAAATCTGACCTGATGGCCAGGGGCGTAGCTTTCAATCTGCTCCAGATGGCCAAGCGAATTAGCCCATAGTGCAAAGCCGGCGAATACGAAGATCTGTCCGGGGAGAAAAGTCTCACCCTGGACCGCATCGCTATCGATGATAGTAGGGGCCATCAAGCCTAATGGCGACGACACAGAGGAACTCTCAATGAAAGCACCAATGTTGGTGTCAAAACCGGCGGATCTCGGGTAGGGGGTCCCGAACTGTGCGTCTAGGCCGGATGGTAACAGGAGGCAGAGGACACGAAGTTTTACCCAGGTTCGGGCCCTCTTGACGGAGGTAAAACCCTACGTCCTGCTTGATTAATATTGATGATATAGGTGTTACAAGAGTAGATCTACCACGAGATCAGAGAGGCTAAACCCTAGAAGCTAGCCTATGGTATGATTGTATGTTGTGCTTGTTGTCCTACGGACTATAACCCTTCGGTTTATATAGACACCGGAGAGGGTTGGGGTTACACAAGGTCGGTTACAAAGGAGGAGATATCCATATACGTATTGCCTAGCTTGCCTTCCACGCCAAGTAGAGTCCCATCCGGACACGAGACGAAGTCTTCAATCTTGTATCTTCATAGTCTAACAGTCCGGCCAATGGAGATAGTCCGGCTGTCCGAGACCCCCTAATCCAGGACTCCCACAGGTAACAAGTAATAAAAGTAAACAAGGTGCAATATGGGGGCCAATCCTTTTTGTAGCAAAGGACAAGCCTGGACAAACTCTTATATAAAGGAAAGCGCTCCCAAGGACACATGGGAATTATCTTCAAGCTAGTTTTCATCATGCTCATATGATTCGCGTTCGTTACTTTGATAATTTGATATGTGGGTGGACCGGTGCTTGGGTACTGCCCTTCCTTGGACAAGCATCCCACTTATGATTAACACCCCTCGCAAGTATCCACAACTACGAAAGAACAATTAAGGTAAACCTAACCATAGCATGAAACATATGGATCCAAATCAGCCCCTTACGAAGCAACACATAAACTAAGGTTTAAGCTTCTGTCACTCTAGCAACCCATCATCTATTTATTACTTCACAATGCCTTCCCCTAGGCCCAAGCAATGGTTAAGTGTCATGTAGTCGACATTCACATAACACCACTAGAGGAAAACAACATACATCTCATCAAAATATCGAACAAATAAAAAATTCACATGACTACTTATAACAAGACTTCTCCCATGTCCTCTGGAACAAATGTAACTACTCACAAATCATATTCATGTTCATAAGCATAGGGGTATTAATATGCATAAAGGATCTGAACATATAATCTTCCATCGAATAAACCAACTAGCATCAAGTACAAGGAGTAATCAACAGTACTAGCAACCCACGGGTACCAATCTGAGGTTTTGAGACAAAGATCGGATACTAGAGATGAACTAGGGTTTCAGAGGAGATGGTGCTGGTGAAGATGTTGATGGAGATTGACCCCCTCCCGATGAGAGGATCGATGGTGATGATGATGGTGACGATTTCTCCCTCTCGGAGGGATGTTTCCCCAGCAAAACAACTCCGCCGGAGCCCAAGATTGGTTCCGCCAAGGTTCCACCTCAAGACGACGACGCTTCACCCCGAAAACTTTCTTATCATTTTTTCCAGGTCAAAAGACACCTTATACCATAAGATGGGAATCGGGGGGCTTCCAGGTGGCCCACGAGGCAGGGGGCGCGCCCTCCACTCTCGTGGAGGGTGGGTGGCCCTCCTTTGGTGCTTTCTGCCCCCAATATTTTTAATATATCCAAAACTGACTTTCATGGAGTTTCAGGACTTCTGGAGTTGTGCAGAATAGCTCTATAATATTTGCTCCTTTTCCAGCCCAGAATTCCAGCTACCGGCATTCTCCCTCTTCATGTAAACCTTGTAAAATAAGAGAGAAAAGGCATAAGTATTGTAACATAATGTGTAATAACAGCGCATAATGCAATAAATATCGATATAAAAGTATGATGCAAAATGGACGTATCGAGGACCAATAGCTTTTATAATTTATTTCAGATCAACAAAAATGATGTAGTATTTCAAAATTTTACAGTTTGTGTGCACCTTATATAGAGGTAGTGACACCTGACCTTCTGTAGCTCGTAGAAGATACACATATGGATTAATCGAACACGCCCACGTCCAAGTCTTCTTCCATCCACAACACCCAGGCACCACCGCTTCCTGAGAAAATATAACCTATAAAATGTATAACCATCCCCAAAGCCAGATAATCTTATCACTAGCCGATCTAGAGAATAGTCAAATAAGAGATATTAATAGTTTTTCATACATGCGTATAGTCATAAGTTCAGTTTTGGTTGCCCAATTTTGGAGCACTCAATTGTGGGATGCTATCTAACTCAAAGATACTATCAGAAAAGGCAATCAAAATATATTTTAATTTTCAACCAGGAAAGAAAAGGTTGGGATCACAAATTTGTAAATGGAAGAACCTCCATTGGACACTGTAAATCCTTATCTGACTGAACGGATCAAAATTAGAGATGGTGAATATGGCTCAAGCTGGTGGATGCTTGCATGCATGTTGTTAGCTATCAGATCTTCATTGGAGAAGAAACTCCTCTACCTTGCTATAAGAATGTTTCCTATTCAGAATGGCTGACACTTGCCAAGTAATTATGCACTATAGTAACCTGTGATTGTGAGCCATAGTAATTACATTAAAACATGCTGCTTCTTCAGGCCGCCATAAGAAATCAACTGAAATCAAGTTAAGAGTAAGACAACAATTGGATTGGCAGCCACTTGAATGCAAGATGTCTATACGACTGCACCAGAGGAGAAGCACATCACGATTGCATGGTGCTTGTGCCCAGAGGCGAGACTCTCCGGCGGCCTGGTCTGGATATGCTGCAAAGGGATGAAAGGCGGGGGTGCGTGACAACGGGGAGAGGACAACGTCATGGCCAAGGTTCTGGTCGGACGGGCGGGGCACACGACGATGGGGTGTCGGGGAACACAGTATTTCAAAAAAATTCGTACGATCACGCAAGATCTATCTAGGAGATGCATAGCAACGAGAGGGGAGAGTGTGTCTACGTACCCTCATAGACCGAAAGCGGAAGCGTTTAATAACGCGGTTGATGTAGTCGAATGTCTTCACGATCCAACCGATCCAAGCACCGAACGTACAGCACCTCCGTGTTCAGCACACGTTCAGCTCGGTGACGTCCCTCAAACTCTTGATCCAGTTGAGGCCGAGGGCGAGTTCCATGAGCATGACGGTGTGGCGACGGTGATGATGAAGTTTACCGGCGTAGGGCTTCGCCTAAGCACTACGACGATATGACCGAGGTGTGTAACTATGGAGGGGGGCACCGCACACGGCTAAGAGAAACTTTGGTGTGTCTTTGGCGTGCCCCCCTCCCACATATATAAAGGGGGGAGGAGAGGTGGCCAGCCCTAGAGGGGGGCGCGCCATGGGGGGAGTCCTACT
>NC_057809.1:43313572-43501114 GCF_018294505.1 Triticum aestivum | reverse complement strand
CCAACACTACAAAAAAGACACATCCGTGATATTTTGGGCCAAGCGAAAAAAAAATTTGTCATACATATGACACTTCTATGACGATAATTGTGACAAAACCCGGTATCATCATAGATGTGGTGGGCTCCTACTTTTATGACAAAAAATCATGACAGAAAATGGGTTGTTCGTCCTGGGCGGGCCGGAGACGCAGCTGCATGACATTCTTTGGGCCGTCCATGACGGAAAAAACCGTGGTAGAAGCGAGGGCGAGGAAAATTTCGGGGAGTTCCCGGTTACGGTGGAAGGTCGGGGGCCGAGCGATGCGTGTTTCTCTCGTACACATACGCGTGTGTGTGTGCGAGGCGTTGGCTCTAACTGAACCCGAGCGAGGCGTTGGGCTCTAACTGAACCCGAGTGATTGCACTGCAGGCTATGCGTTACTGAACCAGAGCAATCAATCGATGGCTGTTAACTGAACCCGATTGAGCGATTCCTTCGCTACTACTGCTAACTGAAGCCGGTCGATTGGATGAACAGTGAGCGTTGCGGGGGGAGGGGGTTGGATGAACAGTGAGCGGTGGCGTTGCCTCTGGACGAACAGGACCCGTGGTGTGGAGGGCTGGATGAACAGTAGACGATGGAGGGGTGCCCGTGGAGGGGTGGTTGAACAGGACCCCGTGGTGTGGAGGGCTGGATGAACAGTAGACGGTGGAGGGGTGGTTGAACAGTAACCGGTGGAGTAGCGGGCGGTGGAGGCTGGATGAACAGGAGCCCGTGGAGGCTGGAGGAGGTCGACGGTAGCCCGTGGAGGCTGGAGGAGATCGACGGTGGAGTTGAACAGTATCCCGTGGAGTCCCGTTTTGCGGTACGCCACACCCCTCCCGATGAACAGGACCCCCGTTTCGACCGTAGGAGGTCTGTTTCATCCGTTTTGTGGTATGCCACACCCCTCCTGATCAACAGGACCCCCGTTTTGATCGTAGGAGGTACGTTTCCTCCGTTTTGTGGTACGCCACACCCCTCCCGATCAACAGGACCCCCGTTTCGACCGTAGGAGGTCCATTTCCTCCGTTCTGCGGTATGCCAGGCCTCATTTCCATCGCATGTTCCGTCCAAGCCCTCCTGATGAACACGACCACGCATTCCGTTCCGACCCAGCCGTTTGGCTCCCACGCGTTCCGTTGCCTCCCAATGAACACGACACATTCCGTTGCCTCCCGATGAACACGACGCATTCCGTTGCCTCCCCATGATCACGACGCATTCCGTTGCCTCCCCATGAACATGACGCATTCCGTTGCCTCCCCATGAACACGATGACGACGTTGTTTCTCCTTTCCGACCCAGCCATGTACACGAGCCATGGCCGTACGTATGCGCGAGTAGGTGTTCGAGACCCTGCCCGTATGTACACATACATGGCCGTATTTTCTTTCTTGCACCCTGGCCGCTGTACGTACGTGTACATGCTACGTGCGCGCCTCTACTACGACACGTGCACGCCTCTACATCGACCAGTATGTGCGTACATGTTCGCGACCAGAATGACAATGCAACGTACGCTTCGACCAGGTGGGTCCCATATGTCAGGCACTTCCTTGCCTGCGAAGATGTAGCTGGTGGGTCCCAGCAGTCAGGGGGGGCAATCATTTTGTTTTTTTTTGCCCAGACACACTTCCTTGCGTGCGAAGGTGTAGCTGCTGGGTCCCAGCAGTCAGGGGGATGAATCGTTTTTTTTCAGACGCACTTCCTTGCGTGCGAAGGTGTAGCTGGTGGGTCCGAGCAGTCGGGGGGCGAATCATTTTTTTTGGACGCACTTCCTTGCGTGCGAAGATGTAGCTGGTGGGTCCCAGCAGTCAGGGGGGCGAATCGTTTTTTTTCGGACGCACTTCCTTGTGTGCGAAGATGTAGCTCGTGGGTCCCAGCAGTCAGGGGGCGAATCATTTTTTTCGCGAAATACGGTGGCCCGTCCAGTGGGTCCCCGCTGTCAGGTGGAGGAATAATTATTTTGCGCATAATAAGGAGGCACTTCCTTGTGGCTGACGTGGACCCAGCTGTCAGCCTCTCCACGTACAGTCCACGTCCGATGGAAGTCGTTCGTTGACCATGTTGACCGCGCCGCGCCGAGAGCACCAGGGCGGTGGACGACGGCGAGGCCTAAGAAGGGGACGATGCGGAGCCGGGGAAGACGCGGCAGTGGATGCACACGCGGAGAGGAGTATGAGGGTTCACTGGTTCAGCTGCACTGCCATCGCCGTAGAATAACAGGGGGTGTGGGTGAGTGGAGGGATGGCCTAGCCAGCGGTGGGAGTAGTAGGGGGCGGTGAGGCCTCCGCGGCAGCACAGCCGGCCACAGGAGGCAGGAGCAGGCGGCACGACCGGCGCTGCTTTGGGCGGCTGGAGCAAGAAGACTAGAGGTTGAAGAAGCGCGACGGCCATTGAATGGACATCATACAGTCACTACAGCTAGAATCGTTTATATTGACTAAGTTGACAAAGCCCTTGGTACGTCAACTTAGTAGGCCCACAGGTCAGCTTCTGAAATGGTGCGCCCCAGATGTCAGGGGGAGGAATCATTTTTTAGGCGGGTGAAGCTAGAATATCCGAGATTGAAGAAGAACCACGGCATCCGTTGGATGGACATCCAACGGCCACTGCTGCTAGAACCGTGTGTTGACTATAAGTTGACAAAGCCTTGCATACGCATCAACTCTATTTTTTAGGGGACGCGTCAACTTAGTAAGGCCAGAAGTGTGTGGCAGAGAACTTATAGCCCATTTGAGATTTGTAAGAATGTGTAGCCCATTTTTGAATTCTAATGGAATTTACTACAGCCCATTTACAGTTTGTTAAAAGTACAACCCATTTCAACCAACCGTTCAAAACATAATTCAATAAAATTTCCCACATTTTGATGGGATCCGAAATATTTTTATCACGAAATTTCTAGTCAGATTAAATACAATTTCAATATAAATTTATATTACGTAAAAATCCAATGAAACATTGCGCTCACAACAATTAATGAAATTAAAATTTTCAATATCCAAAAATAATATTTTATAAAGTAATCACGTGTTTGGTGCATTTTTTATAGTTACTACCCAGTTTTTATAATTACATCCCATTTATTATTTCTTAAAGCCCATTTTCTTGTTAAGCCTAATGCATCCCTCCTAACAAAGATTTGCAGCCCAGCGGGACGGAGAATAACAACTTGACCTTGCCTGGGTATTCCTAAAAAAAGTAGAGTTGGGCTAGCCATTTTCAGCTTGAAAAAATTTAATATCTGGGCTGGATATCTGGCCTGGGCTAGACGTGCCACAGCCCGCCTAGTTAATACCTGCAGCGATGTTTTCGTTTTTGTTCAGAGGAGAAAAATTAATATCTAGGCTAAACATCAAAAAACTCTGTAGTGCTCACACCTCAAAAACACAAATACTGCTCGAGCTGCTTGGTCCCAGCTGTCGGCCGCTTCTTGTGCAATTCTCTCGTTTATTGACTACTCCCTCCTTTCCGGTTTATAAGGCTCAATTCAAAAATCTCACCAACCAAGGTAGACGATGAGTGGTGGAATATTTTTTGTAGTTTGCAAGAGCACCCAAATAATGCTCTTGTTTTCCTCAAAAAATTATGTTTATGAATGCATTGATTGCAATGCATGCATGCATAAAGTGCATGCATTGGTCAGTTTTCTCTTAATACTTGCATGCAATGATTTAATGCACCTCGAAGTCTGAACATGTGATGGGGAACAACCAAATTGAGCCTTATAAAATGGAAAAACTAAAAAATTTAGATAAGCCCTATAAACCGGAAAGGAGGGAGTACTATATAGGTTGACAATGGTCTGGGACCATGATGTCAGGAAACCAGGAGGAAGCAAAATAAATTATAGTTTTATATATATATATAATAAGGAGGCACTTGCGTACGTGAGGCTATGGACCTGGTGTGTCCCCATTGTCATCCTCTCCAAGTAAAGTCATCTCCTCGCCCGCGCGCGCTTTCCCCCCGAAACAATCAGCGCCGCCCGCCACGCTTCCCGTTGTAGGCCATTGCTCCTCCTTCAAACGACACAAGTGACGTCCGTCCGTCCATCTACCGCCCACATTAATGATATGCGGTTGCCGAGGCGGCTACTCTGGCACCACACGTCCGTCCCTCCGCTCGCCCACCATTGCTATATAAACTGCTGCGCCGGCCATAGCCGCAGCCATCCGCATCCGTTCCCTTTCTCCTGTCCACACCACTACTGCCCACCATGGATTCCTCGCGCTCCAGCACTCTTCGGGACAGGAGGACGATGGACCACAAGGAGATGGCAACCATTGCTGCCGACCAGCTGGCTAGCAGGCAGGCAGAGGACGACGATGTCCCAATGGAGAACATGGTAGTCGACGATCTGGCGCCAACCCCCTCCTCCGCGCCATCCTCGCTGGTGCATTGCACCATGACCATCGGCGAGGCCCGTGCCCAATATATGGACAGGATGAGGCAGATGCGTGAGGAGCAGTTCCGAGAGGCGCAGGCCGACGCCGCCTACAACCACCATCTCCTCCAGGAGCACCTGCAGGCGGAGGAGCAGATCGCCACGGAGCGGGCGGAGTAGGAGGTGCTGCTCGACTCGTACAGTTCCGCCCGCAAGGGCCGCCTCGAGCGCTGGCGGTACCGCATGCAGGTGGCGGAGTCTGCGGCCGCCTACAAAGAGGCTAGCAAAGAGGGCGATGAAGCAGGCGAGGCGCTGTTTGGCGAGACCGAGGACGAGGCAGAGGACAATGTCGGCTCCGACGAGTCCCCGTTCCGCTGGCGTCGACGAGGCCCTGCTCCTCTGAGGCCCCGCGGCGCCAACGACGAGGCAGAGGACACCACCCGCTCCGCCAAGGCCCCGCCCTGCCAACAACGAGGCAGAGGACATCAACGGCTCAGCCTAGGCCCCACCCTGCCGGCAACGAGACAGAGGACATCGCCGGCTCCGCCGAGGCCCCGCCCCGCTGCTAATGAGGCCGCGCCACACAAAAAATGAGGAAAAGTAGAACACGGTAGGTCGCCGCCGCTCGGGTCCAAGTAAGTCCACCGCTGCTACCCTCCGGTTGAAGCCAAGCTAGGCGGGTTGACTATTCACGACCGGTTAGCTTCTTGGCGGCGACGTGGAGTCGGAGAGCTGTGCTGGACAAGAACGCTGCTTCTACTTAACTGCTGGTGCAGTTGGCTGACTGACACGTGGGCCCAATAGGCCACATGTCAGTTACGCAACTGCACCTGCAGTTAAGTCACTGAAGCTTCTGTTCGGCTCAGCGGGACACAGGTGGGTAGCTTCGGTTAATTAATTATACCTCCAGCGCACCCCTTTTTAGTTGAAGAATGTATGAAATGTAATGAAATCCGGCATGTTTATATGAAATTCGACCATGTATGAATGAATTTATTTCGATTAGTTCGAATTCCTGTATCACTGGCATTGGATGAACATGCAAAACAATACGTACTAGCATTATTCCCAGGGTGATCACCTCGTTTGCAGCAGTTTCACATGTACTCCCTCCGGTCCTTTCTAGTCTGCATACAAGTTTTGTCTGCAGTCAAAGTATCTCTACTTTGACCAATCTTATACAAAAAAGTATGCACTTTCACAATGTGCAAAGTAAGAAAGGAACAGAATGAGTACAAAGAGTTTGAGCAGCTTTTTAGCGTTTCTGTACATTGCAATCAAACACACAGGCCTGGCAATTCATAGAGAACATTCAAAACAATCGATGATTATGCATCTCAGCAACTCACATGTCAGAGGCAATATTTACTTCACAACTAAAGAATAAATAAAAAATTGATCGATGCTGCTGACAACAAAGGGCGTCCCATTCGAAAATATCAAACGCATGTCTTGCTAAAATCAATGAGCAAAATTTGATAAGGTTGTCCCATTCCAAAATATCAAATGCCTACGATTGTGGAATGGGCAGGGTTTGCCATCAGTTCGGACATTGACATGGCACCTCGTGCTAAATAAACCAGCTGTTCTTTTTGTGCAGTTCCACCAAAATCAACCAAATTCGCGCGTAGCTTGTATGATTTCGCCCTTATATGTCGCAACGCCTTGAACTTATCGGCACCTCCTTTCTTGTGGTGGAAATAAATGATTCGATGTATTCCTGAACATTTTGTGCAGTTCCCATTGAAATCAAGCTGAGCACCCATGTTTGCACAAATACAAAAAAGTGATTAGTATAAAGGAAACTGTACTATGAATTGACAGTTTCAACAGGCACATACATGGTCCATGTAGAGCACACTTTTAGAAAAATGGAACTCACCGGAAAGAATCCTAGAACAACATTGTACTCGCGCATCACAGCAAAATAATGGAGATTTGTCAGTACTTCTGAGCTGAAGTTAGTTTGGTCTTGTGGGGAGTAATGTAACCATCCTTCAACTACTCCTTATGATGAGAAGATAGACAGGGCTTCTTCATCCTGGCATAATCGGAACTAGTCACTTCACGTACTTCATATTCTTCTTCAGAGGAAGATGGTCCTGTTGTGCAAAGACAAGAGGACTACTAAATGCTAGCATCCCTGTTTGCTCGAAAAAAAGGAAAGGAAATATTTAAAACAGCACAGATGAAGCACTTCTCAAGGACAATACGACTTTTTCATGACAGTATCTAAACAGTAGCACAATGCCAATAGAGATGACAAAGCTCAATCATATGGATGAAATCAGTGGGCGAGTACCAACCTTTGTCAGGAGGCTTATTGTGTAGAGCATACAGATGAAGCACTTCTCTGGAACCATCTGTTGCTATCTACGATGGTGGCCATGCTTACTATATACTCCTCGATTAGTTTAATGTTTCCAACATCTTCTTGTGCAGTTCCACTAAAATATATGGTATCTTCAAAGAAGATCCTTGTTTGCATAAGTTGAGATAATTACATATTACATTAAGAGTGGCATCAAATCAGTGGCAAAACAATTGCTCGTTCCAGCCATAGCAATAAATTAAGATGCAAAACTATATCATTACTTATGTCATCACAGTTCCAGTGCTTCATTACAGCACTGGGAGTTGATTTTTGTTTTTCTTCCGCTTGTTCTTCCCCTTCATCACTTGGTTCAATAATAGACAAGCTTTGCCTTCAATGTAAGATTTGGCATGTCAGCATAAGTATAGTACTAAACTTAATTTTCTGATGAAAGTGGCAAAATATAGGCCAGCTGTTGTGAAATATCCTTATCTTACCTCAATGGGATATTACGGTGCACATACAGATTGGAAGTCTTGTCTCCATTTGTGCAGTTCACTAAAATCAAGCAACATTATCATACAAGTAGCACAACATATGAAAGCACACTACAGAATCATGTGAAAGAAGGCTAGTACTGACCTCTCATGATGCGGAATTCAAACAACTCACAAGAAGAAGATCTGAACCAAATTTGCCTTAACGGATAGGAAGTAAGATCTCCTCTTGTGCAGTTCTACTAAGATCAAGCAATCAAGCAACATTGTCGGTGTGACATTTTGGTTGAACTGCACAAAAGACTCTTAAAACAAAAGTGTTTTGTGTAGTGCAACAAAAGGTCACAATGGCAACGAGGTGAAGTAGATAACCCTGTTTACACAGAGGTGCAAAGGAAACAATTAGTGATCAATAATGGTGGATGACACAGAAGCCAACAGAAAGAAGCATCTACCTTATCTAAATGGGAAAGAAAGCAAGGCAGTAGCATTTCTCAAATGGTGGCATTGATTAATATTAACATAGAGATTATATTAACAATAAAATTCGTTAAACATGTAATTTGCTTTTAACTGTGGCATTGCATCAATTTTCCAGCAGCATTATTAGAGGGTGTTTGTTTACAGGGACATTTTGTGTAGGGACTAAAAAAACTCCGTGTCAGTCCCATCTAAACCAAACAGGAGGGACTTTTAGGGACTAAAAGTGGGCATTTGGGACTAAAGAAAGAAGACCCCGAGGGAGTCTTTTCGGGACTTTTCCAATAGTTGCCCCTGCCACGCATCGCACCTTGTCTCTATTAGTTCATTACTAGGGGTAACATGGTCTTTTAGCATGTCATTTAATAACATCTAGTCCATGTTTAGTACCTGGAACCAAGCAGGTGGGGACTAGGGGGTTTTTAACCAAACAGGGCCTTAGATTAACAACAGCTAATGAGTTGCACGGGACAGTGGACGCACCAGCACCATGTGCATCTACCGATGTACTATGGTCATGCACAGTCTGTTGCAACAAAGAACAAAGAACCAAGGAGCATATTTGTGTTGGTCCTAGTTTTTTTATCTTTAGACACCTTTCCCTATGTGAGCGCAGCAAATCTAGTCCTGCTGAAACTCTACAGCCTTGTCCCTTCCTTTCCTTTCTGAACTAGTATTTTCGCCCCTTCCTTTCCTCTTTGAACCACGTCCTAGATTTATGCGATACAACTTTCCCCATTAGTTTCCCACATTCCTTTCCTCTTTGAACCACGTCCTAGATTCATGCTATACAACTTTCCCCCTTCATTTCCTCTTTGAACCACGTCCTAGATTCATGCTATATACAACTTTTCCCACTACTTTCCCCCACTCCTTTCCTCTTTGAACCATGTGGAGTAAGTAAATTATACCTTAAGGTTCTTGGGGCGTGGTTCGGTGGGCGACGGGATGGCGGCAAAGAAGAAGGGGTCGGAGGCCCTCCCGCGCCGCCGCTGGGTGGAAAGTGAACAGCTGTGCCGGTAGTCCCTCGCCGACGGTGATAGCGTTAAGCCTCCTTCCCTTCCCGGTGGATGGATCCTGCCGGCTCTTTGAGCAGCAGTGAGGGGAGAGAGAGGCCAACGAAGTCTTGTTTAGATCTGGAGAGGGCGAGAGAGTGTGAAGAGAGCAACTACAAGCGCTGAGGCTCCAGCGGGAGAGGGCGAGAGAGTGTGAAGAGAGCAACTACAAGCGCTGAGGTTCCAACATGTATATATATATTGGAGAGAGAGTGTGAAGCGTGCAAACCCTAGAAAACATTTTGACCAGTCAAAGAATCCTCCTGGCACAAATTATGCTCAAGTGTAGTTATCAAACCCGAGACCTCAAGTTTGATGAGCGAACAGGCTAACCAACTACACAACCCTCCCGTTATGTTCAACGAGAGGGAAATAACCTTTTATACATTCATGCATTCGTGTGACAAGCATGCCGTGTTTTTTTGTGTGTGTGGGAGTCATTGGGATTTCAATCATAATCGTGTCATGTGGATTTGGTGGTAAGACTATCCACAGTGGTGCAGAAATAATGCAGCCTTAGTCACCTTACCTCTCTCCAGGTAGTACGTTGGGTCCCACTAGTCAGAGGGTGAAACAAACAAATTAATAAGAAAAATTAAAAGCGCCAGCGGTGTTTCTTACCTCACACATCTCGCTACTGCTCGGGAACACTGTCCAATTGATCCCTCTGTTCGCTCACGTACTATTTTAAGTGAATCCTTATTCTAACATGCACACAAATTTTGGGCACTTGTATTCGACTTAAGTCAGTGTGCCACCGTATCTCGTATACTTACTACTCCCTCCGTCTAGGTGTAATAAGTCACGTTAGAAGGTGCAATGGGACCAAGGTGCGTGCATGTGCGTGTGTGTGTGTGTGTGTGTGTGTGTGTGTGTTTAACAGCATGTGTGTGTTAGAGAGAGCGACAGCTCGACCTACTCCTACAGAGAGATGTTGTGTAGTGTACGATTTTAGCCGCGAGAGTCGGTGCATCCTCTCGTTTCCGGGCGTGTCCGGTAGGGACATGCGGACAGCTGCCACGCCCGCTCCTGACCAGCCTGGCCCACCCAAAGCCCCTCCATCACCCGCGCGCGCTTCTCGTCCGAAAAGGTCAGCGCCGCTCCAAAGAATCGGTGCTGCATCAATGCCCGGGCAGAGCGGACGCGACCTCTCACTGGCGCAAGAGTGATGGTTGCTTCGTCCGTCCAACTTACTGCTGGGTCTATGTGATTTGACGGCTCATTGGTCTTTATTACTGAGGTGGTAGGACTGCTGGATGTCCCACGCTTTCGGTGAAAGGAGGTACTACTACTAGATTACAATTTTCTCCATGCTTACAGCGGAGGCGTGCAAGAGCAGTGAAAACACGCAGGCTTAGTGATTACATGGCCCACCTCACAATATCACCGTGCGATGCCTAACTCTTTACATAGTACTCCCTTCATTCCTAAATATTACTAGATGAGTCCCTGCGCGTTGCCGCGGAACAGCGGTATATCTCTCTGCGCAAAATTATTGATTTCATAGAACTAAAAAAACTCTATAACCGCATGACAAATGTGGTAGCCAAACTAAATAAACTCCCATCATCATTTAGATCATCCCACGTAAGGAAAAAAGATCAGCCAACTCCTACTGCATAATGGGATTATATTTTTCTTTTTGACATGTTAATGGGACTTAAAAGCTCACTTACATGCATGCTACCGGTGCATGCTTGCATGCAGACATGTTGATGTGATTTAAAACCCAGTCACATGCATGTGTCATGGTATTTCTGCATGCTTGCATGTGGCTTAGTGCGGAGCCTCTCAACGTCTAGATCAGACGGCTATTATGGACTGATTTACTTCATCTAATGGCTACATCAATTTTGATGATGTGGCTCAAGGAGAGGATAGAGAATTCCTAGTAGTGGGGGCTAGCTATTACTAGTAGATAAGTCTTTGTAGAGATTCCACTACATACGGAACAAAATGAATGAATCTACACTTAAAATGCATCTATATACATCCGCATGTGGTTCATGGTGAAATCTCTATAGAGACTTATATTTAGGAACGGGGGAGACGACATACTAAGCAAGCTTCTCCTCGTTCTGCAAGTTGACGGGACACATCAAAAGTACTCCATTGTATAGAGCCTTGCCTCTAAGGTAGGCCCCACATGGTTTGCCTCTTTTTTAACATAACACATCAAGCCGCAATTTGTTTGTTCACCCGTGGTAGATGATCCTCCCTCCACCAAGTGGACAACCAGTACACGTGCCAAATTACCACGTGTGCTGCCTTTTTCGTACAGAAATGAGCTCCACCGTGTACCCGTGCAGGTGTGGTTTGGAAAGAGACGGGAGTACGTGCGCCATGCATGCACCTCTTCTCTTCGTGCACGTCCCCCACCTACGTGGGTGTGTGTGAGAGATACAAACCGCATTCGTGAGTGTTTTTTGTTTTGGGGTGGGGGTGGGGTGGGGGTTGATTTCATGAATTATTTGTGGGAATATGTGTCGATGACATCTCAAACAAAATTTTGCATGCAATGTGTGTGAAATGGAGGCCTATCCATATCATACATAGAGGGTCGGGCAATGCACGATAAGAGAGGGAGGGGTCGTAGCTATTGATAGACTCGAAGAGAGGATCAAGTGGGTGGGTGCGAGATCGATGAAGAGAGTCATCGAAATTGTGTGTGTGTGTGTGTGTGCAAGTCAAAGATATAGGGCGACTGGCCTACCGGAACGTTAGAGGGCACATGTCAAGTTTGTGTGTGGCAGGGAGACATGACTAGAGCGCTCGATGTATCGGTGTGTTTGGGGGGGAGGGGTGGGGGGAGGGGTAGGCAGAGGCCTAACTATAGAGGTAGAACGACTCGTATATGTGTTGAGAAGGAGAGACCCAGCTATGTCTTGAGGGAGATCGGTCGACATCCATACATAATTGAAGGACGAGAAATATGATGGCACACAGAGAGAGAGAGGATAGAGAGGGAGGGAGAGGGAGGGAGAGGGGTAGAGTGCTGGATGGGTGATGGAGTTGCTTCTCGAAGATGGTGGGAGAGGCCTACTAGAAAAACTGAGGGTGTAACTGCAATGTTATAAATAAGAGTGGGGATGTGTTTCTGTGTGTGCCTGTGCATGATAGATCTGTCGGGACGCATCCATGGATGATGAAGGGGAACCATGTGTTTGGTAACCAAACCTAACTAGATATGTAGATCAATTGTTGTTTGTCGGAGGAAGGGAGAGACACAACTAATGAGATAGATCGATTGACGTGTGGGTAAAAACGAGTTATAAGGACCTAGCTAGCTATATGTATAGCGAGAGATCGGTTGGTGTACGTCCATTTGTTAGAGGCAAATAAGGCCCAGCGAGGCGGATAGACAGACAGAATGGAGCTAGCAGGTGGTGCGAGAGGCCCAACTACTAGCTAGATAGGGGGAGGAGTGTGCGGTTGTGAGATCGATGAAAAGAGGGGCGAGAGTTTACACGTCTGTCTGACCGTATGAGAGACACGAGGCAAGGACACATAAAGGAGGAGATTGAAGGTGTGTGTGTGTGTATGTTGTAGGCAGGCATCGCTGGAGAGGTTT
This sequence comes from Triticum aestivum, assembly GCF_018294505.1. Taxonomy (NCBI): domain Eukaryota; kingdom Viridiplantae; phylum Streptophyta; class Magnoliopsida; order Poales; family Poaceae; genus Triticum; species Triticum aestivum. The sequence continues at coordinate 43,488,783 of NC_057809.1, read as the reverse complement.
ATCGATCAGTGTGTGTCGAAAAGGAGTTGTGGAGACTCTGGGAGAGTGACCTAAAGAAAAAAATGAATGTGCCCGGTGTATAGAATGCCGAGGGAGGGGGAGGGCGTGTGCATGCACGAGAGAAAGTTAGTGGTAGCTACAAAGGTTAGAGGATTGTGTGGGTGTAAGAGACTAACAAAGATCATAATTTGATATGAAAGCGGATTCATATATTTGAATAGGAGATCATAGTGTTTTAAACATTGCATGCATGAATATAGCGGTGATACACATGTTGTGCACATGTTATACCATAATGTGATAATGCATGGCGTTTGCAACTCACAGCTAAATGCTGAACAATCTAAACCATACTATACATCAAACAATCTCACATTTTATTTGAATTTGTGATAATGTGTGGCGTTTGCAGCTTACAACTAAATATCGAACAATCTAAACAATACTATATATCGAACATTCTCACATTTTATTTGAATTTGTGGTAACGTGTGGTGTTTGCAACTCACATCTAAATACTTGTAGGCGTAGGGGGCGGGGCACCATACATAATGTGATAAACACATTATACATATGAGACATGGTTTAGATTATGAAGATCTAGCTAGAGCTAGAAATGTAATGTGATTTGAAATCAAAATAAAGTGGATTCAAAAAATCTAGTTCGAGTTCATATAGTACACATAGTTCATATGTAACTCGAGACTAATCATGTGGTGTGCTGTGAAGATAATACATAAACGATGGTTTAACTTGACAATAATGATGATTGTAGATCTTATTAAAACAGAGAAACGAATTCAAATGCTTTGACTTCACAACAATCATTACTGTAGATCTTATTCAAATAGAGAAACGAATTCAAATTCAGTTCATATTGAAGCGGTAGTATATACGTTTGGAATGCACTAAAACGTTCATTTGAGTAGTAGGTTGCATGCATTATACACGTAGCGAAATATTTTAATTGAACATAACATGAATTCAAAGTTTTGAATGACATTTGTAGTGCGCATTGATTTGGTACAGTACACGTTAGGCTTGTCCGGAAATTTCAACCCGCGCCTTGTTAGCCCGAAATATTTAAGATATATCTTTGTCTCGTTGTGCTCCGACAACTCCCTCCATCTCAACCCGCGCCTTGCTATTCCGAAATTACAACGCGCGTGAAGACTCCCACCTCCTGTGAAATCCCGACTGGCGAAATACCCGTGGTACCCCTGAACCGAAAGAACCGCCTCAAATTGGTGGGGGTACTTTCGTAACTTACCCCACATTTCGGACAAGCGCGTCTCAAAGCCATGGTTCCCCACTGCCATCCCATCCGCCCACCCATTCGTACACCGAGGCCGCGAAAACCCGCGATGAAACCCCACACCCTGCTCCGTCCGCCACCTAGCCGGAGCCTCTTCCCTGACGATGTCATCCACAGCAACACCTCGACATCCCTCATCCACCATACCGGATGAGGATCCGTCGTCGATCTCATCGTCCCGCCGGTTCAGCCACCCCGTCCTCCACCTCCAAGGAGCTACCTCGATGTTCCCCTCGTCTTTCGCGCCACCTCCATTCCCAAACCGCCGTCTTCACCTGCACCACCGGAAGAGCATCATCATCACCGTTTCCTTGGATGAATCTGCGGCCTAATTGGTGCCACCAAAGAGGTTGTACACTAATCGCCGCATTTTCTTCTTGATTCAATCTCATGGTGCTGCCGGCGCTCGGTCCCGAGCTGACACGGCGCGGCTCCATCCACGGCGGCGGCGCAGGACACTGCCTCCACGGGGTCGCTCCCTCGGCAGCAACGTCCACATCAGTAGGAGTTGCTGCTGCTTTAGCTCTCACTCACGCTGCTGCTCTGCTCTTCCTCTCGGACCCCTGCCTGGTCTGCTCTTGCTAATGCTCTTGCTCGCGCTGCTGCTCTCGCTCTTGCTCTTGCTTGCGTTGCTGCTCCGATTTAGCTACACTTCAGTCGATTGAATCGACTTTTGGGTCGGTTGATTTTCAGGGGGTGTGGGGGGCTCGCCGGGGTGAAGGAAGAACCAGAAGCAACGGGGGTGGCGTGGAGATCGCCAGAGAAAAAGCTCGGCACGGGGGGGCCTAGAGGGATGGTCGGGGTGGCGGCGGACCGGCGGTGGGGAGTGTTTTCGGGGCGGGCGAGGCGGCGCACCGCCGACTATGGGCGGCGGGGGGCTGCTGTTTGGCCGGTGGTGGCTGGCGGCTCAGGGGGGTGGAGGTTGAAGATGAACCGTAGGCCCTTGATTTCGTATCCAACGGCTGCAAAATTGACTGACCAGAGATGAAAAAGTCAGTCGACCGACATGTAGCCTCACCTTGCTAGTGCGTTCAGTTTCGACAACAAAATTCAGTTTTGACAGCAAAATTCAGTTTCGACAGTTAAGTTCAGAGATGAGCAGTTGATGTATTTTACATCTAGCACTTTGTGGTTATGTATTTTACGTCATGTATTGGAGATGCTATTAGAATTCCACTCAGGTTAATGTTGCTTGTTGTCTCTCTTGTCCTGCTTCAGCCTCGGCGTCGTACAACTCACCGGAGCTGCTCCAATGATGAGACCCTCCATCACAGTGGAGCAGTACCTCGGGCTCCATCTCCAGACGCCTAACATCCTCTTCCCCTCTTCCGACAGCAAAGTCAGCCGGAGCATCCTCACCGGCCAACCCAATCACGCTGAGATTGACATGGCTTCGCCAAAGAGGTTGTACACTTGTTGCATCTCTTTTTTACTCTACATGTTATATATATTGTCCACTGAGCACACGGATTTGTTCCTTTAGTGTGTCCTTGAAAGAAAAAATGTAGGAATTTTAATTTTCACTTGTCCTCCTTTTCAAATTCCTATTCATAAAGCACAAGACTAAGAGATAGTAGCATAATAGCATTATAACCGTACATTTTCTTGTGGTTTGACTTAATCTCACCATGCTTCTTTGCATCCTATGATCTTCCAATTGTTGTGAATCAAACACCCAGATTGGTAGAAATCCTGTGTTTTTAAATTCTCTGTTTTGCACGTGCATTCCTATCCTATTCCTGTCTATTTCCTATCCCTGCATTGTTGGAATCCTCCAATTCAAACGAGCCCTTACAGAATTACTTCTGTTACAGATAGTTGTCAAAGAAAACCTTGCGTGGTTTGTCCCGCTCCTGCTGCGCCGTCGTCCACCCCAGCTCAGCTGCTCCAACGACAGAAGGGTCCAGCACAGTAGGGATCCGGCCTCCAGACTATCTTTGCCGCCTCAGATCTTCTTCCCCACTGGTGGCAGCCATGAAAACTGCATTACCATCATCTACCAAGCAGATGACCTCGAGGACTACACGGGTCTGCAAGAGAGGTCGCACTCTTTCGTGTCTGCTTACGTTATGCATCGCTTAATATTACATGCTACTTTATCGTCCTGTTCACCGATTAGACTCTGAGTCAGCTCCAAACTAATGGTCAAACTTGAGTTTTTAAATGGTTGTGGGGTACATATCTGGGCCGCTATCAATAGTATCTATCTACTATCTGGTTAATCTCTGGTGTCTACTATGAGTTTCATGTTGGGTGGCAAACAAACAGTAAAGAAGCCATTATCTGTATTTTTTAACTGAAGCCATTAGCTGCCTGCTATTATTGGTTTTGGGTCTATCCACAGGTTGCTACCATCACTCTGGATTTCTGCATGCACTCATTACATAATCTCACTATGTTTTATTCCTATGCATGACAGTTATTGTAAACAATGGAACTGAACATGTAGAGCAAAAGAGACGAGCCTTGCGTGGCACTAAAATTTCATGCAGACGTCGCTCCATGGTAGGCGCAAAGGCAGCCCCCTCTCCACGCATTTCACATTGTAATTGAGAGGAAGATATCTGTTCTGAGGGGGACTCAGAAGGAGAAGACAACTCCTATTTACCCCCTGAGGTCTTCACTCTAACTTGGCATGCTAATGTTGGTTATATCATGCATATGGTGTTTTGCATTGCTTACTTTATACATCAAATATGTCATCTGCTTAGTTTAGACATCCTTTGTGTGAATGCCATCTATTTAGTTTATTCATTGTTTATGTGAATTATGCAACGCCATCTTGTTTAGCCAGGCATCATATATGTGAATTTTGCAATGCCATCCTGCTTAGCCAGTCATCTTATACGTAAATTATATCATGCCATCCTTTTTTCGTTACATATTACATTTGTCAACAATGTTAGTACATTCAACTGCTCTTCATGTGCATCAGCCATTTGACACAGTGATGGCAAATTCTGGAGTGAAAACAAGGTCTTCAGAGTAGACTATGCTATCGGACGAAGCGCATATCTCGCTGGTTACGGATAGCTTCTCAGAGGAGGATTTAGAGACAGATGACCAGTCCTATTCCCCCCCAGGTGTATGCTCTAACTTGGCAGGGTTATGTTGCTCATATCATGTGTATGGTGTCTCGCATTGCTATGTCATTTGATTAGTTTAGACATGCTTTGTGTGAATGCCACCTGTTCAGTGTCTAATTACCATATATGTGAATTATGCATTGCCATCTTGTTGCAAGACATTATATATGTGAACTATACAATGCTATCTTGTTGCAAAGGCATTATATATGTGAATTATGCAATGCCATGCTGTTTAGCCAATCATCATGTATGTGAATTATATCATGCTATCATTTTTTGTATTACGTGTTCCATTTGTCGACAACGTTTTTATATTAAACTACTCTTCCTGTGCATCGGCCATTTGAAGCAGTGATAGAAGTATCTGGAGTGAAAACAAGGTGTTCAGAGTAGACAATGCTACCTGCTGAAGCAGACATCTTGCTGGTTACAGAGAGCTCCTCAGAGGAAGATTCAGACTGATGACCAGTCCTATTTCCCCCCTGAGGTCTATGCTCAAATTTGGCAGGGTTATATTACCCATGTCATGCATGTTGTCTTACATTGCTTAGTTTTTACATCATATATGGATTGTCATCTGCTTACTTGCTTACTATATGAAAGGATCGATATGGTTGACTAGAGGGGGGTGAATAGGCAACTAACAATTTTTAGCTTTTCTTTAGCAATTTAAACTTTGCATCAAAGTAGGTTGTCTAGATATGCAACTAGGTGAGCAACCTATATGATGCAACACGGATAGGAACACAAGCAAGCAAGATATATGAAACAAATAAGCTTCCACAAGTAAAGGCACGAGATAACCAAGAGTGGAGACGGTGGAGACGAGGATGTGTTGCCGAAGTTCCTTCCCTTTGAGAGGAAGTATGTCTCCGTTGGAGCGGTGTGGAGGCACAATGCTCTCCAAGAAGCCACTAGGGCCACCGTAATCTCCTCACGCCCTCACACAATGCGAGATGCCGTGATTCCACTATTGGTGCCCTTGGAGGCGGCGACCGAACCTTTACAAACAAGGTTGGGGCAATCTCCACAACTCAATTGGAGGCTCCCAACGACACCTCTACCGTCTAGGATGCTCAAACACCCAAGAGTAACAAGATCCGCAAGGGATTAGTGGAGGAATCAAATATCTCTTGGTGGAAGTGTAGATCGGGGCCTTCTCAACCACTCCCGAGCAAATCAACAAGTTTGGTTGGCTAGGGAGTGAGATCGGGTGAAAAATGGAGCTTGGAGAAATAATGGAGCTTAGTGGTGGAAGAGGTGAGTCAACGGGGAAGAAGGGGACCCCTTATATAGTGTGTGGAAAAGATCCAACCGTTACCCACCAACCAGCCCGCGGCCAGCGGTACTACCGCGCCTGGCCAGTGGTACTACCGCAAGGCCGTGCGGTACTACTGCTTGCAACCAAGCGGTACTACCGCACGGCTGTGCGGTACTACCGTACCGACCCACGGTACTGCCGCAACCCCAGCAAAGAACCGATAAACAGACGCACAGGAGCTGGGGCGGTAATTCCACACACGCGGTACTACCGCGCCCCCCATGCGGTACTATCGCGAGGTAAAAAAACCCAGCCAGGGGAGAAGGGAAACTTCCGTGCCTACTTCCACAAAGAAACGGAAGTAGAAAAAACCCGACACACTAGTACTGCCGAGGGGCGGTACTACTACCTGACTGCATAGCGCGGTACTACCGCTCGGCAAAAACGGTACTACCGCGGTAGGTGCGGATGTAAAAAATTACATCCGCTCCTACTACCGTAAAGGGGCGGCACTAGCCTGGTGGGCAGCGGTAGTGCGGCTCCAGGGGAGCGGTACTACCGTGGGTACCTGCGGTACTACCGCGCCACCGCGCGGTACTACCGCGGATGCCTACGATACTACCTTTGACCTGGGAGCAGTACTGCCGCAACCAACAATGGCAGCCAGACAAGGGAGGCAAGAAAACGGAGGAAGCTCCAAGGAAGAGGGAGGGGAGAAGAAGGAGACGTGTACGTGATGATTCCACCCAAACCTTTCCAGCACGGACCCCCTCTTAATAGTACGGCTTTCCTACGACTCAAATCCACCAAAAAGAAACGTAGAAAAGACGCCGTCTTCGTCAGTCTTCGAGGGGCACCCAATCTTCTTGTGCCTAGCAAAGAAGTGTCTGGAATACTCATGGCACACGATTAGTCCGCAAATGCGTTGTCATCAATCACCAAAACACTTAGGGATAAATGTGTCCTTACAATCTCCCCCTTTTTGGTGGATTGATGACAAAACGGTATTTGCACAAAGAAAATACTATTAAGTAAATGCAAACCCCTCCTCTCTATAATATAGACGGGCTCCCCCTAGATGTGTGCCACCTAGATGAGTGCTATGGACTGCATGGCACACGAATACTAGGAACAGAGAACCCCCTATATTATAGAGACAAGGCATATCTATCACTAGACAAGATAGCACACATATAAGTTAACTACGATAGATAAAGTGCATACGTCTTACACCATATGAAGGAAAGGACTTGAAAGCACAAACCAAACAAGAGCAACCAAGCACAAACGAGGTCCAAAAGACAAAGCAAATAAACGCAACAAGCACGACACAACGCAAATCCCTACACTCTCTCCCCCTTTGGCATCGAGAAGCCAAAAAGGCAGAGAGGACACCTACACACACGGGGTGGCTCAGGCAGAGAAGTCGTCCCACTACTCCTCGTGCTCCTCGTCAGACTCAGTGGCGGGGATAGTCTCCTTGAGGTCATCCTCTGAACTGGTCCACTTGTATCCCTGCTTTGACATCCAGGCAGCCTCAGGTGTGATGACATCCTCAGACCCGCCAGACGCATCCTCTACAAAGAGCCTCATAACCTTCTTGTCACGGCGGCAACTCTCCTTGTCTGCCACGTGAGCCCTGTACTGTCCCTTCGCCTGCATGCAGAAGAGAGTCTTCATCTTGTCATTTAGCTTCTTGGCCCATGACGGCTCAGAGGAAGAAGTGGTGGACCTAGCAGCACGGTCCTCAGCAATATTCTCAGCAGCAGCCTCCCCCTCACCAGCAGCCCTCCTAGCAGAAGAGGCCTCAGCATGGGTAGTGGTGTTGGCCCAGTTGGGCTTGACGCGGAGGCTGATGGACTCATGGCAAATCCAGTCTGGAGCAAGGAACTCATCACCCGGGTACATCTTCTCCCAAGTGGTGGAGAGCAGTAGAAACAGGTACGGTCCATAGATAGGTACCTTGCGAGTGAACACCGCAAACCGAAGCCCACACCACATGATGTGTGAGACATCAAGTGGCTGAGTCTGAGAAGAACGTGCCTCTACACACAAGAGCAACATGTCCACTAGATATGCATGTACCTTGTCCTTGTCGCCAATGCGTGGGAACAGAGTGTTGCGGAAGATGCGATGCATGATATCCAGAAAGGAGTTTAACACCCAAGATGACTTGCCATTGGGGAGTACCTACTCAATAAGGAAGGGCTGAAGAAGGTTCTTGTTGGCAGACTCAGAGTTGGCATGGGGGCGAACGCCAACGGGGGTGTGAAGCCCGTCATCAGGAATGTGCAGCAGATCCATGAACTCTTTCCATGTAGCAGACAGCTGACGGCCATTGGTCATCTAGGTCATCCTCCGCTCCTCCTCGGGATGAAAGTACACTAAGGCAAAGAACTGACAGATGAGCTCAGGGTCATAGTCAAGGTGAAAAGAGATCACCGGCTCAATAGCAAACTGCTCCACCAAGTCCAGAGCCTCTCCAAAATAGTCACGAAACTTGTCCTTCCGCATGTGATGCATGTCTATCCACTTGACCTCCACGAATGTATTCTGCTTGCTCTTGATTACATCCAGATAGATGAGAACCTGTTGCTTGTTCTAGAACATCTCAGTGCCTCTGAGCACAGCCCGAGGAGTCACATAGGGATTGACCTTCCGGCGTTCGACATACTCAATGACAGAAATCTCATCCATGCCCTTAGCAGGTTTCTTTTGCTTGTTGGCAGTGGTCTTGACATTGCGCTTGGGGGCATTGGAGCCCTCTAGGGCTTCATCTTGGGGGTTGCGCAGACGCTTGGAGCCAGTGTCATGACTGGGATTGGAACGGCTAGAGCCACCACCTGAGACACAGAACGCAAAAACACCCATAATAGCCAAGAGAGATTAATGCAAAGAGCACAACAAAGCAAGTGAAACAAGCAGAAAGCACACATGATAAATGCCTAGAGAGAGATTTGATCCCTACGGTAGTACTGCCAAGTGCTGCAAAGCTAAGATAGTAGTACGGCTCTTAGACGCGGTAGTATCGTGCAAGATCACTGTAGTACCGGGTGTAGGAGCGGTAGTACGACCTTAGCGCCGCGGCTGGCACGGTAGTACCGCGTCTGCAGAGCGGTAGTACCGCACCGTATGGTAGTACCGCACCTGACGGGCGGTAGTACCGCAAGAGCGGTAGTACCGCACATTAGGCACGGTAGTACCGCACCGCGTCAGATCTGAACAGGTTCAAATCTGAAAAAGCCCGCGAAACCACGGCGGTACTACGGTTGGACAAAGCTACCACAAGATAGCATACCAAGTATGTTTCCTACGCATCACGACTCTCCTGCATCCTACTCTTGAACCAATTTGGCCTAAAATCTCAAGAACGACAAGTTTCTCCCCAAAAACCTAGAAGTAAGAGAACAGCCAAGAAAAAGAGGGATTTGGGGAAAAACCTTGGTCCATGGCAAGAGGAAGTGGTGGGGAACGATCCCACTGGTCGGAATCCGAGGAGAGTGGCCGGAGACGGAGATCCGGCGAGGGCCTCCGGCGCCGTTCTTGAGAGAGAGACGTGGAGAGAGAGACAAAAGAATGGGTATGGGGAGTTGGAACTCCCCTGCCCGAGTCATAACCCCCACGCGCCCTCGATGGCGCGGTAGTACCGTGCCCAGACACGGTAGTACCGCCCGGCGTGGTACTTCAGAAGTATCGCACCAGAGCGGTAGTACCGTGCTGTGGCGCGGTAGTACCGTGCCTCCCAAAGCGGTAGTACCGCGGCCAGACGCGGTAGTACCGTGAGCTCAAGAAGATGCACGTTTCGAGCACACGAAAAACTGGATCTTTGCACAAAACACTCCGAGCCAACACGACACCACAAGATCACGCAACCCACAAAACCAGAAAGGCACACGACAAACGAACCAACCACGAGACACCACCTCTCCAAAAGAGAGGGCGGTGGCCGTAGCCACCTATGTTTGAGTTAATTGGTATGGCACCGCGAAGAATTATCCTTGGGTCCATGACCAAAACTCGTCTTTGAAGCACAAGTACCATCAAACATGGCTAATGTGAAAGACTTGATTGATTTATGCATAATGGGGGGAGGGAGAGTTCATTGAGAGAACATCACTCCCCCTATGTCCATGCCTACATCTAAATAGGACAACACATTGAGTATGGTGGGGTGTGCAAGGGTTCAAGCAACATTGCTCGAATCGATGATATTTAGCTCATGCCTTAACTCGCGAAATCTTGCTTCATCCAAGGGCTTCGTGAAGATATCTGCAAGGTTATCATGAGTGTTGACGTAGTTGAGCTCGATCTCTCCTCGCCTAATGTGATCCCGGATGAAGTGATACCGGATCTCAATATTCTTCATCTTGAAGTGTTGCCCCCGGTTGAGAGAGATCTTGATGGCACTTTCATTGTCACACCAAAGAGGCACTTTGTCACAAGTGACACCGTAATCCTTTAAAGTTTGCCTCATCCATAGGAGTTGAGCACAACAACTACCGGCGGCAACATACTCCGCCTCAGTGGACGAGAGAGACACACGGCTTTGCTTTTTGGAAGACCAACTTACCAAAGAGCAACCAAGGAATTGGCACCCTCCGGAAGTGGACTTCCTATCCACTTTGTCTCCCGCCCAATCGGAATCCGAGTACCCTACAAGCTTGAAGTTTGATCCTCTTGGGTACCATAAGCCAAAGTTTGGGGTATGAGCCAAATATCGAAAGATTCGTTTGACCGCCACATAGTGAATTTCCTTAGGTGCAGCTTGAAACCATGCACAAATTCCCACACTCAACATGATGTCCGATCTAGATGCACAAAGGTAAAGCAAGGATCCAATCATGGAACGATATACCTTTTGATCCATGACTTTACCATTGGGATCTAAGTCAAGTTGGCACTTGGTGGGCATTGGAGTGGAAGCCGTCTTGACGTCACTTAGCTTGAATCTCTTGAGCATGTCTTGAGTGTATTTGGATTGATTGATGAAGGTTCCTTCTCTTCTTTGCTTCACTTCGAACCCTAGAAAGAACTTCAACTCTCCCATGGAGGACATCTCGAACTTTGAGGTCATGAGAGCGGCAAATTCCTCATTGAAAGCTTTGTTAGGAGAACCAAAGATAATATCATCAACATATAATTGGCACACAAACAACTCCCCTTTGACCTTCTTAGTAAAAAGAGTGGGGTCGATTAGCCCAACTTCAAAACCACTGTCTTGTAACAACTCGGTAAGGTGGTCATACCACGCACGTGGGGCTTGTTTAAGGCCATAGAGTGCCTTATCGAGTTGACACACATGATCGGCAAAGTAGGGATCCTCGAACCCGGGGGGTTGCTTGACGTAAACCAATTCATTAATGGGACCATTAAGAAAAGCACTCTTCACATCCATTTGTTGTAACTTAAAGTTATGATGAGAAGCATATGCAATCAACATGCGAATGGATTCAAGACGAGCAACGGGAGCAAAGGTTTCACCGTAGTCGATACCCTCGACTTGGGAGTAGCCTTGTGCTACCAGACGAGCCTTGTTGCGAATGATAATCCCATGGGCATCTTTCTTGTTCTTAAATATCCACTTGGTTCCTATGACATTGTGATTCCCGGTTGGTCTTGGCACTAATCTCCACACTTTGTTGCACTCGGAGTTGTTGAGTTATTCATGCATGGCGTTGAGCCAGTCCGGATCTTCTAGCGCTTCATAGACCTTGTGGGGTTCCACACAAGAGACAAACGCGTGATGCTCACAATAATTTGCTAATTGTCTACGAGTGCTTACCCCCTTTCTTAAGCTTCCAAGCACATTCGTCATGAGATGATCCTTGGTGGAGAGCTTGGAAGCAACCTTGGCGGCACGACGCTCTAATTCCTCCTCGGTGGTGAGTTAAGGAGCGGTTACTTGATCATCTTGAGCGCCGTCATGAACTTGTTCTTGATATTGAACTTGCTCAAGGGAGAGAACTTGACCTTGGGCATCACTTGGTGTGTCCACACCGTCTTGAGTATGATCTTGCCCTTGGTCATGTTCTTGAGGATGAGAGCCTCCGTGTTGTTCTTCGGAAGCGTGTGGGCCTTGGGTTGGTGATGGCTCCACTTGAGTGGAGCTTTGTCCTTCTCCTTCGGCCACAAGGGGTTCCTTAATGGGTAGGATAAAGCCAACACCCATTCTTCTTATGGCTTGGGGAGGAATTTTATCACCTACATCACAAGTGCCACTTTGCTCCACTTGGGAGCCGTTATTCTCATCAAACTCCACATTACACGTCTCCTCAATAAGTCCCGTGGATTTATTGAGGACACGGTAAGCATGAGAGTTTGTAGCATAGCCAACAAATATGCCCTCATAAGCTCTAGCCTCAAATTTAGACAACCGAACACCTTTCTTGAGAATGAAACACCTACACCCGAATACCCGGAAGTACTTGAGGTTGGGCTTGTTACCGGTGAGTATCTCGTATGGAGTCTTGTTCAAGCCCTTGCGGAGATAGAGCCGATTGGATGCATGACATGCGGTGTTGATGGCTTTGGCCCAAAAGTTGTACGGAGACTTGAACTCCACCATCATGGTCCTTGCCGCATCCATCAACATCCGGTTCTTCCTCTCCGCGACACCATTTTGTTGAGGGGTGTATGGTGCAGAATATTGATGCTTGATTCCCTCATCACTAAGAAATTCATCCAAGGTGTAGTTCTTGAACTCGGTGCCGTTGTCACTTCTTATTGTCAAGATCTTTGCATTGTGTTGATGTTGTGCTTCATTTGCAAAGTCAATGACGGTTTGTTAGGTCTCGCTCTTCCTCTTGAAGAAATACACCACGTGTACCTTGATTAGTCATCCACAATCACCAAGCAATACTTCCTACCTCCAAGACTATCGAAGGATGGAGGCCCAAAGAGATCCATGTGAAGGAGCTCCAAAGGCCTCTTTGAATAAATGATAGTCGTGGGAGGGTGAGCCTTCTCATGTAGCTTTCCTTCGATACAGGCACTGCAAGCACGATCTTTAGCAAAACTAACATTCGTTAGTCCACGGACATGGTCCCCCTTGAGGAGACTTTGCAAAGATCTCATATTGACATGGGCTAAACGGCGATGCCAAAGCCATCCCACATCAACTTTAGCCATTAGGCATTTCGCGGTCTTAGTGGGTCGCTCCGAAAAGTTAATCACATAGAGATTGTTCTCGACATGCCCAACAAAAGCTACTTTAAGAGTCTTGCTCCACACGAGGGCCACGGTATCGATATCAAAGAAAGTGGCAAAGCCCATGATAGCAAGTTGACGAACGGAAAGTAAATTGTATGCAAGGGACTCAACAAGCATGACCTTCTCGATCATGAGACCATGAGAGATGACCACCTTGCCAAGTCCTAATACCTTAGAAGATGAGGCGTCACCCCACTCGACATTTGTGGGCATAGATGGAACTTTGTGCACGTCCACCACCAAGTCCTTGCTTCCGGTCATATGATTTGTAGCTCCGCTATCGAGCAACCATGATCCACCACCGGAAGCAAACACCTACAAGAGATCAATGCTTGGTTTTAGGTACCCATTTTGTAATGGGTCCTTAGATGTTAGTACCAAGAGTCTTAGGAACCCAAATAGACCATTCAATGTACTCATGGAGAGAACCAACAAATTTGGCATAAACATGCCCATCACTAGCACGACATAACACATAAGAAGGGTTAAAATCGCCGGCTTTGTTGAGAGGGGTGACATTTCCCTTCTTGACATTGTTCTTCTTCTTCTCCTCGGGGGCACTCTCTCCCTCCCTCACAAAGGTTTGCATGAGGGGAGGAGGTCGTTTGGTCTTGTCATTCTTCTTCTTGTTCTTGGAGTCGGGCACGTACCCAACCCCTTCCTTGGCCACCCCTCCCTTTTGGTTGATCAAGAGATCGTTGAGGTTCTTCTTGCCTTGTATGCAAGTCGCAATACCTCTCTCAAGTTGCTCCTTCAACTTAGCGTTTTCCTCAACAAGATGTATATGCTCACAACACGGGTTAGTAGCATTTGCATTTTCAATTAGAACCATATGAGGAAAAGTTGCTTTCTCCTTAGTTAGCTTCACTTGGAGTTGATCATGAGACTCCTTGAGACTAGCGTGAATACCCTTCAAGGCCTTGTGGGCCTTCTCAAGTATATCAAACTCCTCTTTGAGTCTAGAAAGATCAACCCCGAGTTTGGCCTTCTCTGAATTTAGCACACGAGAAACAATGAGGACATGATCATAATCTTTCTTTAACTTAGCATGACCAACATTGTGTGACTCCTCAAGAGCCAAACGAAGACCACGCTCTTCCTCAAGAGCATTGGAAAGATCCGAAATCTCATCGGCATAGTCACGACTATGCCCTTCCATCTTAGAGATGGTGTCTTCGTGAGCCTCGATCATGTCATTGGCTTCACCAAGTTGTTCCAAGAGAGCAACAAAGTGCTTCTTGGATTTTTCCCTTGAGTTTGCCCATAAAGGCCTCAAACTCGTTAGCCTCCACATTATCTCCCTCAAGTTCATTAATGCTATCCATTGGGGAAGGATGATTAATGATGGTAGTTTTGATGTTGGAGGTTACTTTGTTGGTGGCTTTAGCCATGAGGCACTTGGCGGTGATGCTCTCGTTGGGTGAGTCGAAGAGAGACACCCGTGACGTTGTTGAAATGGCAACGGAGGCCATGGCAACCGACTCACCATCTTCATCATCGTCATCATCCTCATTGTACTCTTCTTGCACAACCAAAGCCTTGGGAGGAGTCTTCTTGGTGAAGTTGTTCTTGTTGGGGAACGACTTGGCCTTGTCCTTTCGGATGAGCTTGCCACCATTGTCTTCCCTCTTCTCATACGGGCATTCCGCAACGAAATGACTCACGTTGACGCAATTGTAGCAAGTCCTTACATGTTGCTTTCCCCTTGTGCCACTCGAGTTGCTTTTGCTAAAGTTTGGCCTCGAGTTTTTCTTGCTCCAAAATTGCCTTGAAGCAAGTGCCATGTGTTCATGATATGCATACTTCGTATCTTCGGGGTTGCTCTCCTCTTCTTCCTCTTCTTCTTCTTCCACGGTGAGCTTGGCCTTCAATGCAAGGTTAGGCTTCTTTGCCCGTTGAGAACGGAGCACCGCATTGTCGGCGGTCTTGTCCAAAATGTTCATGGCCACAAACTCATCCAACACTTTGCTTGAGGTCAAAGTGTGGAAGTCCGGTCTTTGACGAATGACGAGGACATGGCCTTGTGATAGGGCATCATTGCCATGAGGAATTTGCGCTTGATCCAATTGCCATCCATGTCCTTGCTCCCGTGATCTCGTAGTGAGACCGCGAGTTTGGTTACTCTCCAATAAATCTCACGAGGTTCTTCATCTTCTTTCATTACAAACTCATCGGCCTCATCTTGTACCACTTCATAATTGGAGAGTTGAATGCTTGCGCTTCCCCGGTAGAGAGAGACAACACAATGCCATGCATCTTTGGCCAAGGCGAAGGGACGAAGATGAGGTAGGTCTTCGGGTGGAATTGCATCTTGAATGATGAAGAGAGCATTCTCATTGAATTGATTATCCGCGGCTTCTCAAGGAGTGAAGTTGCTTGGATCATGCGGATAAAAACCTTCTTCAATGATTCTCCAAAGGTTAGTGTTCACATGATTTAAATGACGTTTAAAGCGGTAAACCCAAGAATCAAAGTCCTCATTTTTCACAATCTTAGGAGGAGGACCGGCATGATTCAAATGAGTGGAAGGAATCAGTCCACCATAAACAAGTGGTGGTTCCACATGGGCAAAGATGTCGGTGCCATTCTTACCACTAGAAGAAGGAGCCTTTTCACTACTAGCTTCCCCCTTGTCGGGGATAGCATCCGTCACCTTGTTGGCGGGATCACCCACTTTCAACGGTGCGGTGGATAGTTTAAGCCCCTCAAGAAATTTAGTAAACATGCTCTCAACTTCGGTCGTCATGGAGGTTTTCAATGTCTCCAAGGCCATATTGAACTCCTCACGAGAGACCGAGGTTCCCCCATCGCACGTAGACGAGATAGGATTCACACCGGAGTGTTCCTCCACACCGTCTATGGTATCAACCATACTCTTTGGATGGTAAAGTCCTTAATAAAGAGACGAGGCTCTGATACCAATTAAAAGGATCGATATGGTTGACTAGAGGGGGTGAATAGGCAACTAACAATTTTTAGCTTTTCTTTAGCAATTTAAACTTTGCATCAAAGTAGGTTGTCTAGATATGCAACTAGGTGAGCAACCTATATGATGCAACACGGATAGGAACACAAGCAAGCAAGATATACGAAACAAATAAGCTTCCACAAGTAAAGGCACGAGATAACCAAGAGTGGAGACGGTGGAGACGAGGATGTGTTGCCGAAGTTCCTTCCCTTTGAGAGGAAGTACGTCTCCGTTGGAGCGGTGTGGAAGCACAATGCTTCCCAAGAAGCCACTAGGGCCACCGTAATCTCCTCACGCCCTCACACAATGCAAGATGTCGTGATTCCACTATTGGTGCCCTTGGAGGCGGCGACCGAACCTTTACAAACAAGGATGGGGCAATCTCCACAACTCAATTGGAGGCTCCCAACGACACCACGAAGCTTCACCACAATGGACTATGGCTTCGCGGTGACCTCTACCGTCTAGGACGCTCAAACACCCAAGAGTAACAAGATCCGCAAGGGATTAGTGGGGGAGTCAAATATCTCTTGGTGGAAGTGTAGATCGGGGCCTTCTCAACCACTCCCGAGCAAATCAACAAGTTTGGTTGGCTAGGGAGTGAGATCGGGCGAAAAATGGAGCTTGGAGAAATAATGGAGCTTAGTGGTGGAAGAGGTGAGTCAACGGGAAGAAGGGGACCCCTTATATAGTGTGTGGAAAAGATCCAACCGTTACCCACCAACCAGCCCGCGGCCAGCGGTACTACCGCGCCTGGCCAGCGTTACTACCGCAAGGCCGCGCGGTACTACTTCTTGCAACCAAGCGGTACTACCGCACGGCTGTGCGGTACTACCGTACCGACCCACGGTACTGCCGCAACCCCAACACAGAACTGATAAACAGACGCACAGGAGCTGGGGGCGGTACTTCCACACACGCGGTACTACCGCGCTCCCCATGCGGTACTACTGCGAGGCAAAAATCCCAGCCAGGGGAGAAGGGAAACTTCCGTGCCTACTTCCGCAAAGAAACGGAAGTAGCAAAAACCCGACACAGTAGTACTGCCGAGGGGCGGTACTACTGCCTGACTGCATAGTGCGGTACTACCGCTCGGCGAAAACGGTACTACCGTGGTAGGTGCGGATGTAAAAAATTACATCCGCTCCTACTACCGCAAAGGGGCGGCACTAGCCTGGTGGGCAGCGGTAGTGCGGCTCCAAGGGAGCGGTACTACCGTGGGCACCTGCGGTACTACCGCGCCATCGCACGGTGCTACCGCGGATGCCTACGGTACTACCATTGACCTGGGAGCAGTACTACCGCAACCAACAACGGCAGCCAGACAAGGGAGGCAAGAAAACGGAGGAAGCTCCAAGGAAGAGGGAGGGGAGAAGAAGGAGACGTGTACGTGATGATTCCACCCAAACCTTTCCAACGCGGACCCCCTCTTAATAGTACGGCTTTCCTACGACTCAAATCCACCAAAAAGAAACATAGAAAAGACACCATCTTCGTCAGTCTTTGAGGGGCACCCAATCGTCTTGTGCCTAGCAAAGAAGTGC
The DNA here is from genome assembly GCF_018294505.1 of Triticum aestivum. Classification (NCBI taxonomy): domain Eukaryota; kingdom Viridiplantae; phylum Streptophyta; class Magnoliopsida; order Poales; family Poaceae; genus Triticum; species Triticum aestivum. Next base: position 43,471,397 of record NC_057809.1, on the reverse strand, counting down.
CTGAAATACTCATGGCACACGATTAGTCCGCAAATGCGTTGTCATCAATCACCAAAACACTTAGGGATAAATGTGTCCTTACACTATATAAATCATATATTTGAATTATATCATGCCATCATGTTTACATAGTACATACACATCATATATCTGAATTATGGCATGGCAACCTATTTAATAAAGACATCATATAGCTATATCATCTCATCTTGTTTAGTGTTTATAGTCATCATATTTTGAATTATGGCATTCTATCCGTGAATGTATGTGAATTATGGCATGCCAACGTATTTAATAAACACATTATATAGTTATGTCATGTCATCCTGTTTACATAGTCTCATATTTTGAACTATGTCTTTCCATCTTTTTTAGTTAGCCATCATAATGTGAAATTGTGTCATGCTATCCTATTTAGTTAGCCATCATATATGTGAAATTGTGTCATGCTATCCTGTTTGGTTAGACAACATAAATATTAATTATTTCATGCCCTCTTTTATTCCCCATTATCCATTGCACCTGTCTATCATATAAAGTCTATACTTTCAATTACTTTTCTTGTTTATCAGCCATTTGAATTGGAGAGCGTGATGGCAGTATCTAAGGGAGTAACAACACGGTCTTCAGAAAAGATAGTGCTACCAGTTGATGCGGATAGAACCACAGTTGTACTTGCCCAAGGACCAGATCCACCACACATAACCCAGACTCTCGCAGATTGTATCCCTACCCAGTTGGACAAAGAACCAGCTACACCCCTTCTAACCCCAACCCCGGCAGATAGTAACCCAGTTCCAGTTGACACAGCATCGTCTCCACCACAGAGCACCAAACACGAGCATTTAGTAAGGGAACTGCAGTGCCCAAAGCACGAGGACCACCACTCCGAATCCCAACTCAAGCTTAAAGGAGAAGAAGATTTGTTCTCAGGTCAGGTTCTGTAGCTATGGTTCATACTCCTTTGCTCTTGCATTACTATATTTACTCATACCAACTATTTTCAAATTTGAAGGATGGAATTGAAACTCCAATGGTGCAACAGGTATGTTTTAAACCCGTTTCTTTAGCTGGTTTGCTGTTGTAACCTGCTCTATGTTGATTTCAGTTTCAATTGAATAAAAAGTTATGTTCTCGTGTCATGCACATTACATGTGTTGTTATTGCTCTATAGTTACCCACACTTATATTTTGTCTATTCTGCTTTGTCTTGAACAAATATTATTTGAACTGTGTCTCTATCGTGATTTAGCAACAAAAACTAGAATGATATAGACCATAAAGTGACCATGGTACATAGATATATGTTTGTTTCATGTTGTTATCCTGTCCACTTTACTACTGAACTCATTTACCAAAATGAGTTTCATATACAACATGGTAAACATGTGATGTGTCTGCTTGTTTCTCTTTTAGAATGCGGATAAAATATTGGAGAACAGTACCGCGTTATCCAATGGTAAAGGAAGTAATGCAGATAAGGTTCATGATAGTGAGACATCCCTGTTGGTCTCCAAGAAATCTGATAAAAACTATCTTGACGACAGTGAGGGAACCCAAAAGTCATGTCTTGATGTAGTGTTCGAGTTACTGGCCACTACTGCTGGCACAAGCTCTTCGAACGCGTTGCCTGAATCAGTTCGTCTTCTTGAGTCTCAACTTCAAGTTGAAAGACATCAATCAGATGTGCTGCGACAGGAAGCTGAAGGACTGAGGAAGTCCCTGCAGAATTCAGATGCATATTTTCTGGTGCAACAGCAAGCGCTGGAGGATTTAAGCGCCAAACAAGAGAAAGTTAATAAGCTTGCTAAGCATCTTGCCAGCATTATGGGTACCCAGGATATTGTTTCTTGAGATCTTCTAAAGTGGTTTCAGTTCTGGATTTGTTTTGCTGCGGCGTTTATTTGCGTTGGTTGCCAACTTTGACAACCAGTGTATATGATATGCTGCTTTGTTCCCTATATTTGCACAGGTGGCGAACTTTGATGCCCAGTGGATGTAATATGTGTAATAGCCGTGATAGCCTAGTGTTAGTTGCTTGCTTATTTATTTCCTTGTTGTCTTGTTTATTTGTTTGATTGTAGTCACTGCAGTTCTTTTTCCGCGGTTAGCTAGTGGCTGCAATAACCTATTTTTTAAAACTAGGCCACAATAACCGTGGGCTAATATTTACTGTAGTGACACGGGGCCTCCTACTCGCCGTAGAAACAATGGGCCTTCTATGGGCCGTAGAAACAATGGGCCTTCTACGGGCCGTAGAAACAATGGGCCTTCTGCGGGACGTATCATCAATGGGCCTTATACGGGCCGTATGATCAATTGGCCAAACATGGGCCAAACAGACCGCATTATGGCCGTAAACAGGCTAGAGTTGGAATCATCCATTCATGGGCCGACCATAACGGGCCGTCGTTAATAGGCCGTATTTGATGATGCTATGAAAACGGCCCAACGTATTAACGGACCACAAACGGGCCGACTGTAACCACGGGCTGAATTTGGCCCACAAGCAGAAAATGACGGTAATGGGTCATATGTAAATGAATGCTGGAAATGAGCCCAAGAATAAATGGGCTCTCAAACATCTGAAAGATAACATGGGCTGGAAACGGCCCAACGGAATAAGGGCTGTTAATGGGTATAAAGTGATACACTATTCATTACGGGCCAGTTTCACCATGGGTCGTTAATGGGTGTAAAGTGATACACTGTTCATTACGGGCCAGTTTCACCACGGGCCGTTGATAGACCAAGAGTTACATAGCGCCTCATATGGGCCGAAAGACGTCATGGGCCATACATGGGCCAGAAGTGAAAATGGGCTGGAATCATATAGGGTGGCCCAGATGACGCTACTGGGCCTAATTCGGATAGGGCGTAATGGGCCTTGGGTTAGCGGGTTGTAAATGGGCTATATGCGAACAGGTCGTTAACAAGCTTTACATGGGCTGGCCCGCCACCTTTTGACCAAGTCAAACGGGCCGGCCTTTTCACGAGAATGGGCCTCTGTTGGGCCGTGCCACGTGTCGACGTGTCATAGGCGCCTTTTGTCCAATGAGTGGATGACATCTGTCCCAACGATGAGTCGACACGTGTTTCCTCCAGCCAATGATGATTTTACACGTGGAAAATCCTCATTGGTCGGGGCTGTTTACGGGTTATCGGATACAAAACCCGACCCGATAGCTTAACGGCGTTCCGTTACGGTGGATGCCACGTTTCGGTCACCCTTGACAAAAGCACTTCTGTGAAGCGGGATTTATCGTCACGGAAGTGGACACTTCCGTGATGATAATTTTGGTAATGTCATGGAACACTTCTATGACAGCACAGGTATGACTATCTTGATTCTGTCATAAAATCATCATGGATGTACATGCATGACAGAAAATGCGACCTACTGTGACAAACACGTATCATCACGGAAGTGTATTTTTTTGGTAGTGCAAGTAGGAGAAGAAGGGAAGGAGGAAAGGAAGAGAAGGAAGGAGGGGGGCGCCGCCCCCTCCCCTTGTCCAATGCGGACTGGGCAAGGGGGGCGCCACCTCTGGTCGGCCCTCTCTCTTCTCCACTAAGGCCCATGATGGCCCATTAACTTCCCGGAGGGGGGTGGGGGTTTTCGGTAATCCCCGGTACTCCGAAACTTATCCGAATCGACCCGAACCATTCCTGTGTCCGAATGTAGCCTTCCAATATAAGAATATTTATGTCTCGTCCATTTTGAGACTCCCCATCATGTTCGTGATCTCATCCGGGACTCCGAACAAACTTTGGTTCATCAAAACACGAAACTCATAATACAAATTGTCATCGAACGTTAAGCGTGCGGACCCTACGGGTTCGAGAACTATGTAGACATGACCGAGACATATCTCCGGTCAATAACCAATAGCAGAACCTAGATGCTCATATTGGCTCCTACATATTCTACGAAGATCTTTATCGGTCAAACCGCATAACAACATACGTTGTTCCCTTTGTCATCGGTATGTTACTTGCCCGAGATTCGATCGTCGGTATCATCATACCTAGTTCAATCTCATCACCAGTAAGTCTCTTTACTCGTTCCGTAATGCATCATCCCGTGGCTAACTCATTAGACACATTGCTTGCAAGGTTCATAGTGACGTGCATTACCGAGAGGGCCCAAAGATACCTCTCCGATACACGGAGTGACAAATCCTAATCTCAATCTATGCCAACTCAACAGACACCATCGGAGACACCTGTAGAGCATCTTTATAATCACCCAGTTACGTTGTGACGTTTGATAGCACACAAGGTGTTCCTCCAGTATTCGGGAGTTGCATAATATCATAGTCTGAGGAATATGTATAAGTTATGAAGAAAGCAATAGCAGAAAAACTTAACCATCTTTGCTTAACGAGCTAGTCAAGTAGAGGCATACTAGGGACACACTGTTTATCTATGTATTCACACATGTACTAAGTTTCTGGTTAATACAATTCTTGCATGAATAATAAACATTTATCATGATATAAGGAAATATAAATAACAACTTTATTATTGCCTCTAGGGCAGATTTCCTTCAGTCTCCCACTTGCACTAGAGTTAATAATCTAGATTACATAGTAATGATTCTAACACCCATAGAGTCTTGGTGCTGATCATGTTTTGCTCGTGAGAGAGGCTTAGTCAATGGGTCTGCAACATTCAGATCCGTATGTATCTTGCAAATCTCTATGTCTTCCTCCTTGACTTGATCGCGGATGGAATTGGAGCGTCTCTTGATGTGCTTGGTTCTCTTGTGAAATCTGGATTCCTTTGCCAAGGCAATTGCACCAGTATTGTCACAAAAAAGATTTTCATAGGACCCTATGCACTAGGTATTACACCTAGATCAGATATGAACTCCTTCATTTGCTGCTTCCGAAGCAGCTATGTACTCCGCTTCAGACGTAGATCCTGCCACGACGCTCTGCTTAGAACTGCACCAACTGATAGCTCCACCATTCAATAAAAATACATATCCCGTTTGTGACTTAGCGTCATCCGGATCAGTGTCAAAGCTTGCATCGACGTAACCGTTTACGACGAGCTCTTTGTCACCTCCATAAACAAGAAACATATCCTTAGTCCTTTTCAGGTGTTTTAGGATGTTCTTGACCACTGTCCAGTGATCCACTCTTGGATTACTTTGGTATCTCCATGCTAAACTAATAGCAAGGCACACATCAGGTCTGGTACACAGCATTGCATACATGATAGAACCTATGGCTGAGATATAAGGAATGACTTTCATTTTCTCTCTATCTTCTGTAGTGGCCGAGCATTGAGTCTGACTCAACTTCACACCTTGCAACACAGGCAAGAACCTTTTCTTTAACTGATCCATTTTGAACTTCTTCAAAACTTTATCAAGGTATGTGCTTTGTGAAAGTCCAATTAGGCATCTTGATTTGTCTCTCTAGATCTTGATGCCTAATATATAAGCAGCTCACCGAGGTCTTTCATTGAAAAATTCTTATTCAAGTATCCTTTTATGCTATTCAGAAATTCAATATCATTTCCGATCAACAATATGTCATCCACATATAATATCAGAAATGCTACAGAGCTCCCACTCACTTTCTTGTAAATACATGCTTCTCCAAAATTCTATATAAAACCATATGCTTTGATCACACTATCAAAGCGTATATTCCAACTCCGAGAGGCTTGCACCAGTCCATAAATGGATCGCCAAAGCTTGCACTCTTTGTTAGCACCTTTTGGATTGACAAAATCTTATGGTTGCATCATATACAACTCTTTTTTAAGATATCCATTAAGGAATGCAGTTTTGACATCCATTTGCCAAATTTCATAAACATAAAATGCGGCAATTGCTAACATGATTCATACAGACTTAAGCATCGCTACGGGTGAGAAGGTCTCATCGTAGTCAACTCCTTGAACTTGTCAAAAACCTTTCGCAACAAGTCGAGCTTTGTAGATAGTAACATTACCGTCAGCGTAAATCTTCTTCTTGAAGATCCATTTATTCTCTATTGCTTGCCGATCATCGGACAAGTCAACCAAAGTCCACACTTTGTTCTCATACATGGATCCCATCTCAGATTTCATGGCTTCAAGCCATTTCACGGAATCTGGGCTCATCATCGCTTCCTCATAGTTCGTAGGTTCATCATGGTCAAGTAACATGACCTCCAGAACAGGATTACCGTACCACTCTGGTGTGGATCTTACTCTGGTTGACCTAAGAGGTTTGGTAGTAACTTGATCAGAAGTTTCATGATCATCATCATTAGCTACCTCACTAATTGGTGTAGGAATCACTGGAACTAATTTTTGTGATGAAATACTTTCCAATAAGGGAGAAGGTACAGTTAGCTCTTCAAGTTCTACTTTCCTCCCACTCACTTCTTTCAAGAGAAACTCCTTCTCTAGAAAGGATCCATTCTTAGCAATGAATATCTTGCCTTCGGATCTGTGATAGAAGGTGTACCCAATAGTCTCCTTTGGGTATCCTATGAAGACAAATTTCTCCAATTTGGGTTCGAGCTTATCAGGTTGAAGATTTTTCACATAAGCATCTCAGCCCCAAACTTTAAGAAACAACAACTTAGGTTTCTTGCCAAACCACAGTTCATATGGTGTCGTCTCAACAGATTTCAATGGTACCCTATTTAATGTGAATGCAGCCGTCTCTAAAGCATAACCCCAAAACGATAGCGGTAAATCAGTAAGAGACATCATACATCACACCATATCTAATAAAGTGCGGTTACAATGTTCGGACACACCATTACGCTATGGTGTTCCAGGTGGCGTGAGTTGCGAAACTAATTCCACATTATTTCAAATGAAGACCAAACTCATAACTCAAATATTCACCTCCACGATCAGATCGTAGAAATTTTATTTTCTTGTTACGATGATTTTCCACTTCACTTTGAAATTCTTTGAACTTTTCAAATGTTTCAGACTTATGTTTCAATAAGTAGATATACCCATATCTGCTCAAATCATCTATGAAGGTCAGAAAATAACGATACCCGCCGCGAGCATCAACACTCATCGGACCACATACATCAGTATGTATTATTTCCAATAAGTTTGTTGGCCGCTCCATTGTTCCGGAGAACGGAGTCTTAGTCATCTTGCCCATGAGGCATGGTATGCAAGCATCAATTGATTCATAATCAAGTGATTCCAAAAGCCCATCAGCATGGAGTTTCTTCATGCGCTTTACACCAATATGACCTAAACGGAAGTGCCACAAATAAGTTGCACTATCATTATTAAACTTATATCTTTTGGCTTCAATACTATGAATATGTGTATCACTACTATCGAGATTCAATAAAAATAGACCACTCATCAAGGGTGCATGACCATAAAAGATATTACTCATATAAATAGAACAACCATTATTCTCCGATTTAAATGAATAACCGTCTCGCATCAAACAAGATCCAGATATAACATTCATGCTTAACGCTGGCACCAAATAACAATTATTCAGGTCTAATACTAATCCCAAAGGTAGATGTAGAGGTAGTGTGCCGACTGTGATCACATCGACTTTGGAACTATTTTCCATGCGCATCGTCACCTCGTCCTTAGCCAATCTTCGTTTAATCTGTAGCCCCTGTTTCGAGTTGCAAATATGAGCAACAGAACCAGTATCAAATACCCAGGAGCTACTACGAGCATTAGTAAGGTATACAGCAATAACATGTATATCAAATATACCTTTCACTTTGTCATCCTTCTTATCCGCCAAATACTTGGGGCAGTTCCGCGTCTAGTGACCAGTCCCTTTGCAGTAGAAGCACTCAGTGTCAGGCTTAGGTCCAGACTTGGGCTTCTTCACTTGAGCAGCAACTTGCTTGGCGTTCTTCTTGAAGTTCCCCTTCTTCCCTTTGCCCTTCTTCTTGAAACTAGTGGTCTTGCTGACCATCAACACTTAATGCGCCTTCTTGATTTCTACCTCCACAACATTTAGAATTGCGAAGAGCTCGGGAATTGCCTTATCCATCCCTTGCATATTATAGTTCATCACGAAGCTTTTGTAGATTGGTGGCAGTGATTGAAGAACTCTATCAATGACACTATCATCAGGAAGGTTAACTCCCAGTTGAGTCAAGTGGTTGTGGTACACAGACATTCTGAGTATATGTTCACTGACAGAACTATTCTCCTCCATCTTGCAACTATGGAACTTATTGGAGACTTCATATCTCTCAATTCGGGTATTTGCTTGAAATATTATCTTCAACTCCTGGAACATATCATATGTTCCATGACGTTCAAAACGTCGTTGAAGTCCCGATTCTAAGCCGTAAAGCATGGCACACTAAACTATCGAGTAGTCATCAGCTTTGCTCTGCCAGACGTTCATAACATCTGGTGTTGCTCCTGCAACGGGCTTTGCACCTAGCGGCGCTTCCAGGACGTAATTCTTCTATGCAGCAATGATGATAATCCTCAAGTTACGAACCCAGTCTGTGTAGTTGCTACCATCATCTTTCACTTAGATTTCTCTAGGAATGCATTAAAATTCAAAGGAACAGTAGCATAGGCCATTTATCTACAACAACATAGACATGCAAAATACTATCAGGTACTAAGTTCATGATAAATTAAATTTCAATTAATCATATTACTTAAGAACTCCCACTTAGATAGACATCTCTCTAGTCATCTAAATGATCACGTGATCCATATCAACTAAACCATGTCCGATCATCACATGAGATGGAGTAGTTTTCAATGGTGAACATCACTATGTTGATCATATCTACTATATGATTCACACTCTACCTTTCGGTCTCAGTGTTCCGAGGCCATATCTGCATATGCTAGGCTAGTCAAGTTTAACCTGATTATTCTGCGTGTGCAAAACTACTTGCATATGTTGTATGTGAACATAGAGCTTATCTCACCCGATCATCACGTGGTGTCTCCGCACGATGAACTGTAGCAACGGTGCACACTCAGGGAGAACACACTTATGCCTTGAAATTTAGTGAGAGATCATCTTATAATGCTACCACCAAGCAAAATAAGATGCATAAAGGATAAACATCACATGCAATCAAAATAAGTGATATGATACGGCCATCATCATCTTGTGCCTTCGGTCTCCATCTCCAAAGCACCATCATGATCACCATCGTCATCGGCTTGAGACCTTCATCTCTCCATCGCAGCATCGTTGTCGTCTCGCCAACTATTGCTTCTACGACTATCGCTACCGCTTAGTGGTAAAGTAAAGCAATTACATGGCGATTGCATTTCATACAATAAAGCGACAATCATATGGCTCCTGCCAGTTGCCGATAACTTTTACAAAACATGATCATCTCATACAACAATTTATATATCGTCACGTCTTGACCATATCACATCACAACATGCCCTGCAAAAACAAGTTAGACGTCCTCTACTTTGTTGTTGCAAGTTTTACGTGGCTGCTACGGGCTTCTAGCAAGAACCGTTCTTACCTACGCATCAAAACCACAATGATTTTTCGTCAAGTGTGATGTTTTAACCTTCAGCAAGGACCGGGCGTAGTCAAACTTGATTCAACTAAAGCTAGAGAAACAGACACCCACTAGCCACCTGTGTGTGAAGCACGTCAGTAGAACCAGTCTCATGAATGCGGTCATGTAATGTCAGTCTGGGCCGCTTCATCCAACAATATCGCCGAATCAAAGTAAGACATTGCTGGTAAGAAGTATGACTATTATCGCCCACAACTCTTTGTGTTGTACTCGTGCATATAACATCTACGCATAGACCTGGCTCTGATGCCACTGTTGGGGAACGCAGTATTTCAATTTTTTTCCTATGATCACGCAAAATCTATCTAGAACATGCATAACAACGAGAGGGGAGAGTGTGTCTACGTACCCTCGTAGACCGAAAGCGGAAGCGTTTAATAACGCGGTTGAAGTAGTCGAACGTCTTCACGATCCAACCGATCCAAGCACTGAACGTACGGCACCTCCACGTTCATCTCGGTGACGTCCCTCGAACTCTTGATCCAGTTGAGGCCGAGGGAGAGTTCCGTCAGCACGACGGCATGGCTGTTGGAAATATGCCCTAGAGGCAATAATAAAAGCATTATTACTATATTTCCTTGTTCATGATAATTGTCTTTATTCATGCTATAATTGTGTTATCCGGAAATCGTAATACATGTGTGAATAACAGACACCAACATGTCCCTAGTGAGCCTCTAGTTGACTAGCTCGTTGATCAACAGATAGTCATGGTTTCCTGACTATGGACACTGGATGTCATTGATAACAAGATCACATCATTGGGAGAATGATGTGATGGACAAGACCCAATCCTAAACATAGCACAAGATCGTATAGTTCGTTTGCTAGAGTTTTCCAATGTCAAAGTATCTTTTCCTTAGACCATGAGATTGTGTAACTCCCGGATACCATAGGAGTGTTTTGGGTATGCCAAACGTCACAACGTAACTGGGTGACTATAAAGGTAGACTACGGGTATCTTCGAAAGTGTCTGTTGGGTGACATGGATCAAGACTGGGATTTGTCACTCCGTATGACGGAGAGGTATCACTGGGCCCACTCGGTAATGCATCATCATAATGAGCTCAGAGTGACCAAGTGTCTGGTCACGGGATCATGCATTACGGTACGAGTAAAGTGACTTGCCGGTAACGAGATTGAACGAGGTATTGGGATACTGACGATCGAATCTCGGGCAAGTAACATATCGATAGACAAAGGGAATAGCGTACGGGATTGATTGAATCCTCGACATCGTGGTTCATCCGATGAGATCATCGTGGAGCATGTGGGAGCCAACATGGGTATCCAGATCCCGCTGTTGGTTATTGACCAGAGAGTCGTCTCGGTCATGTCTGCTTGTCTCCCGAACCCGTAGGGTCTACACACTTAAGGTTCGGTGACGCTAGGGTTATGAAGATATGTATATGCAGAAGGGTCCCGGGGGTCCACCGGGTGGGGCCACCTGTCCCGGGGGGCCACATGGGCTGTAGGGGGTGCGCCTTGGCCTAGATGGGCCAAGGGCACCAGCCCCTATAGGCCCATGCGCCTAGGGTTTCCACCATGGAAGAGTCCATGTGGTGGAAGGCACCCCTAGGTGCCTTGGGGGGGAGGGAAACCTCCCCTTGGCCGCCGCCCCCCCTAGTAGATCTCATCTACTAGGGCCGGCGCCCCCCTGGAACCCCTATATATAGTGGGGGGAGAGGAGGGATTTCACACCAGCCCCTGGCGCCTCCATCTCCCCCCGTTACGTCTCTCCCTCGTAGTCTCGGCGAAGCCCTGCTGCTGTGACGCCCTGCATCCACCACCACGCCGTCGTGCTGCTGGATCTTCATCAACCTCTCCTCCCCCCTTGCTGGATCAAGAAGGAGGAGACGTCTCCCGTCTCATACGTGTGTTGAACGCGGAGGTGCCGTCCGTTCGGCGCTGGTCATCGGTGATTTGGATCACGTCGAGTACGACTACATCATCACCATTCTTTTGAACGCTTCCGTGCGCGATCTACAAAGGTATGTAGATGCATCTAATCACTCGTTGCTAGATGAACTCCTAGATGATCTTGGTGAAACGAGTAGGAAATTTTTTGTTTTCTGCAACGTTCCCCAACAGTGGCATCATGAGCTAGATCTATGCGTAGTTCTTCTTGCGCGAGTAGAACACAATTTGTTGTGGGCGTAGATTTGTCAACTTTCTTGCTGTTACTAGTCCTTTCTTGCTTCAGCGGTATTGTGGGATGAAGCGGCCCGGACAAACCTTACACGTACGCTTACGTGAGACCGGTTCCACCGACTAACATGCACTAGTTGCATAAGGTGGCTGGCGGGTGTCTGTCTCTCTCACTTTAGTTGGAGCGGAATCGATGAACAGGGTCCTTATGAAGGGTAAATAGAAGTTGAAAAATCACGTTGTGGCTTTAACATAGGTAAGAAAACGTTCTTGCTAGAACCCTAATTCAGCCACGTAAAACTTGCAACAACAATTAGAGGACGTCTAACTTGTTTTTGCAGCAAGTGGTTTGTGATATGATATGGCCAAAGTTGTGACGAATGATGAATGATCTATATGTGATGTATGAGATGTTCATGCTATTGTAATAGGATTCACGACTTGCATGTCGATGAGTATGACAACCAGCAGGAACCATAGGAGTTGTCTTTATTCTTTTTATGACCTGCGTGTCATCGAGAAACGCCATGTAAATTACTTTACTTTATTGCTAAACGCGTTAGCCATAGTAGTAGAAGTAATAGTTGGCGAGCAACTTCATGGAGACACGATGATGGAGATCATGATGATGGAGATCATGGTGTCAAGCCGGTGACAAGATGATCATGGAGCCCCAAGATGGAGATCAAAGGAGCTATGTGATATTGGCCATATCATGTCACGTTTATTATTTGATTGCATGTGATGTTTATCATGTTTTGCATCTTGTTTACTTAGAACGACGGTACTAAATAAGATGATCCCTCACAATAAATTCAAGAAGTGTTCCCCCTAACTGTGCACCGTTGCGACAGTTCGCTGTTTCAAAACACCACGTGATGATCGGGTGTTTTATTCAGACGTTCACATACAATGGGTGTAATACAGATTTACACATGCAAACACTTAGGTTAACTTGACGAGCCTAGCATGTACAGACATGGCCTCGGACCACAGAAGACCGAAAGGTCGAGCATGAGTCGTATAGAAGATACGATCAACATGAAGATGTTCACCGACGTTGACTAGTCCGTCTCACGTGATGATCGGACACGGTCTAGTTAAACTCGGATCATGTAATACTTAGATGACTGGAGGGATGTCTAATATAAGTGGGAGTTCATTAATAATTTACAATATGTCTAAATATTATTATGAACTTAATTATTATGAACTTAGTCTAAATATTTTACAATATGTCTTGTAGATTAAATGGCCAACGTAGTCCTCAACTTCAACGCGTTCCTAGAGAAAACCAAGCTGAAAGACGATGGCAGCAACTATACGGACTGGGTCCAGAACCTGAGGATCATCCTCATAGCTGCCAAGAAAGATTATGTCCTACAAGCACCGCTTGGTGACGCACCCGTTCTCCCTGCAGAACAAGATGTTATGAACGCTTGGCAGGCACGTTCCGATGACTACTCCCTCGTTCAGTGCGGCATGCTTTACAGCCTAGAGCCGGGGCTCCAAAAGCGTTTTGAGAGACATGGAGCATATGAGATGTTCGAAGAGCTGAAAATGGTTTTCCAAGCTCATGCCCGGGTCGAGAGATATGAAGTCTCCGACAAATTCTTCAGCTGTAAGATGGAGGAAAACAGTTCTGTCAGTGAGCACATACTCACTATATCTGGGTTGCATAACCGCTTGACTCAGCTGGGAGTTAATCTCCCGGATGATGCGGTCATTGACAGAATCCTCCAGTCGCTTCCACCAAGCTACAAGAGCTTTGTGATGAACTTCAATATGCAGGGGATGGAAAAGACCATTCCTGAAGTATTTGCTATGCTGAAATCAGCAGAGGTAGAAGTCAGGAAGGAACATCAAGTGTTGATGGTCAATAAAACCACTAAGTTCAAGAAAGGCAAGGGTAAAAAGAACTTCAAGAAGGATGGCAAGGAGGTTGCTGCACCCAGCAAGCAAGCTGCCGGGAAGAAGCCAAAGAATGGACCCAAGCCCGAGACTGAGTGCTTTTATTGCAAGGGAAGCGGTCACTGGAAGCGGAACTGCGCTAAGTACTCAGGGGATAAGAAGGCCGGCAAAACAAAAGGTATATGTGATATACATGTAATTGATGTGTACCTTACTAGTGCCCGTAGTAGCTCCTGGGTATTTGATACCGGTGCAGTTGCTCACATTTGTAACTCAAAGCAGGGGCTGCGGAATAAGCGGAAACTGGCAAAGGACGAGGTGACGATGCGCGTCGGGAATGGTTCCAAGGTCAATGTGGTCGCCGTCGGCACGCTACCTCTGCATCTCCCTTCGGGATTAGTTTTAAACCTTAATAATTGTTATTTAGTGCCAGCTTTGAGCATGAACATTGTATCGGGATCTCGTTTAATTCGAGATGGCTACTCTTTTAAATCTGAGAATAATGGTTGTTCCATTTTTATGAGAGATATGTTTTATGGTCATGCTCCTATGGTGAATGGTTTATTCTTTATGAATCTCGAACGTGATGCTACACATGTTCATAATGTGAGTACCAAAAGAAGTAAGGTCGATAATGATAGTCCCACATACCTGTGGCACTGCCGCCTTGGTCACATAGGTGTCAAACGCATGAAGAAGCTCCATGCTGATGGACTTTTAGAGTCTCCTGATTATGAATCATTTGACACATGCGAACCATGCCTTATGGGTAAAATGACCAAGACTCCGTTCTCAGGAACAAAGGAGCGAGCAACCGACTTATTGGAAATCATACATACTGATGTGTGCGGTCCAATGAGTGTTGAGGCTCGCGGTGGCTATCGTTATGTTCTCACCCTCACTGATGATTTAAGTAGGTATCGGTATATCTACTTAATGAAACACAAGTCTGAAACCTTTGAAAAGTTCAAGGAATTTCAGAGTGAGGTTGAAAATCAACGTGACAGGAAAATCAAGTTTCTACGATCAGATCGTGGAGGAGAATACTTGAGTCACGAGTTTGGCACACACTTAAGAAAATGTGGAATAGTTTCACAACTCACGCCGCCTGGAACACCTCAGCGTAATGGTGTGTCCGAACGTCGTAATCGCACTCTATTAGATATGGTGCGATCTATGATGTCTCTTACCGATTTACCGCTATCCTTTTGGGGCTATGCTTTAGAGACTGCCGCATTCACTTTAAATAGGGCTCCGTCGAAATCCGTTGAGACGACACCGTATGAATTATGGTTTGGGAAGAAACCTAAGTTGTCGTTTCTAAAAGTTTGGGGATGCGATGCTTATGTCAAGAAACTTCAACCTGAAAAGCTCGAACCCAAGTCGGAAAAATGCGTCTTCATAGGATACCCAAAAGAAACTATTGGGTACACCTTCTACCTCAGATCCGAAGGCAAGATCTTTGTTGCCAAGAATGGGTCCTTTCTGGAGAAAGAGTTTCTCTCGAAAGAAGTAAGTGGGAGGAAAGTAGAGCTTGATGAAGTATTACCTCTTGAACCGGAAAATGGCGCAACTCAAGAAAATGTTCCTGAGGTGCCTGCACCGACAAGAGAGGAAGTTAATGACAATGATCAAGATACTTCTGATCAAGCCCCTACTGAAATTCGAAGGTCCACAAGGACACGTTCCGCACCAAAGTGGTACGGCAACCCTGTCTTGGAAATCATGCTGTTAGACAACGGTGAACCTTCGAACTATGAAGAAGCGATGGCGGGCCCGGATTCCGACAAATGGCTAGAAGCCATGAAATCCGAGATAGGATCCATGTATGAAACGAAGTATGGACTTTGACTGACTTGCCCGTTGAGCGGCGAGCCATAGAAAATAAATGGATCTTTAAGAGGAAGACAGACGCGGATGGTAATGTGACCATCTATAAAGCTCGTCTTGTCGCTAAGGGTTATCGACAAGTTCAAGGAGTTGACTACGATGAGACTTTCTCACCGGTAGCGAAGCTGAAGTCCGTCCGAATCATGTTAGCAATTGCCGCATTCTATGATTACAAAATATGGCAAATGGACGTCAAAACGGCATTCCTTAATGGTTTCCTTAAGGAAGAATTGTATATGATGCAGCCGGAAGGTTTTGTCGATCCTAAGAATGCTGACAAAGTGTGCAAGCTCCAACGCTCGATTTATGGGCTGGTGCAAGCATCTCGGAGTTGGAACATTCGCTTTGATGAGATGATCAAAGCGTTTGGGTTTACACAGACTTATGGAGAAGCCTGCGTTTACAAGAAAGTGAGTGGGAGCTCTGTAGCATTTCTCATATTATATGTAGATGACATACTTTTGATGGGAAATGATATAGAACTCTTGGACAGCATCAAGGCCTACTTGAATAAAAGTGTTTCAATGAAGGACCTTGGAGAAGCTGCTTATATATTAGGCATCAAAATCTATAGAGATAGATCGAGACGCCTCATAGGTCTTTCACAAAGCACATACCTTGATAAGATATTGAAGAAGTTCAATATGGATCAATCCAAGAAGGGGTTCTTGCCTGTGTTACAAGGTATGAAATTGAGCTCAGCTCAATGTACGTCCACGGCAGAAGATATAGAAGAGATGAGCGTCATCCCCTATGCCTCAGCCATAGGTTCTATTATGTATGCCATGCTGTGTACCAGACCTGATGTTAACCTTGCCGTCAGTTTGGTAGGAAGGTACCAAAGCAATCCCGGCAAGGAACACTGGACAGTGGTCAAGAATATCCTGAAGTACCTGAAAAGGACTAAGGAAATGTTTCTCGTTTATGGAGGTGACGAAGAGCTCGTCGTAAAGGGTTACGTCGACGCTAGCTTCGACATAGATCTGGATGACTCTAAGTCACAAACCGGATACGTGTATATTTTGAATGGTGGGGCAGTAAGCTGGTGCAGTTGCAAGCAAAGCGTCATGGCGGGATCTACATGTGAAGCGGAGTACATGGCAGCCTCGGAGGCAGCACATGAAGCAATATGGGTGAAGGAGTTCATCACCGACCTAGGAGTCATACCCAATGCGTCGGGGCCGATCAAGCTCTTCTGTGACAACACTGGAGCTATTGCACTTGCCAAGGAGCCCAGGTTTCACAAGAAGACAAGGCACATCAAGCGTCGCTTCAACTCCATTCGTGAAAATGTTCAAGATGGAGACATAGAGATTTGTAAGGTACATACGGACCTGAATATAGCAGATCCGTTGACTAAACCTCTCCCTAGAGCAAAACATGATCAACACCAGAATTCCATGGGTGTTTGATTCATCACAATGTAACTAGATTATTGACTCTAGTGCAAGTGGGAGACTGTTGGAAATATGCCCTAGAGGCAATAATAAAAGCATTATTATTATATTTCCTTGTTCATGATAATTGTCTTTATTCATGCTATAATTGTGTTATCCGGAAATCGTAATACATGTGTGAATAACAGACACCAACATGTCCCTAGTGAGCCTCTAGTTGACTAGCTCGTTGATCAACAGATAGTCATGGTTTCCTGACTATGGACACTGGATGTCATTGATAACGAGATCACATCATTGGGAGAATGATGTGATGGACAAGACCCAATCCTAAACATAGCACAAGATCGTATAGTTCATTTGCTAGAGTTTTCCAATGTCAAAGTATCTTTTCCTTAGACCATGAGATCGTGTAACTCCCGGATACCGTAGGAGTGCTTTGGGTATGCCAAACGTCACAACGTAACTGGGTGACTATAAAGGTAGACTACGGGTATCTCCGAAAGTGTCTGTTGGGTGACATGGATCAAGACTGGGATTTGTCACTCCGTATAACGGAGAGGTATCACTGGGCCCACTCGGTAATGCATCATCATAATGAGCTCAAAGTGACCAAGTGTCTGGTCACGGGATCATGCATTACGGTACGAGTAAAGTGACTTGCCGGTAACGAGATTGAACGAGGTATTGCGATACCGACGATCGAATCTCGGGCAAGTAACATACCGATAGACAAAGGGAATAGCGTACGGGATTGATTGAATCCTCGACATCGTGGTTCATCCGATGAGATCATCGTGGAGCATGTGGGAGCCAACATGGGTATCCAGATCCCGCTATTGGTTATTGACCGGAGAGTCGTCTCGGTCATGTCTGCTTGTCTCCCGAACCCGTAGGGTCTACACACTTAAGGTTCGGTGACGCTAGGGTTATGAAGATATGTATATGCAGAAACCCGAATGTTGTTCGGAGTCCTGGATGAGATCCCGGACGTCACGAGGAGTTCCGGAATGGTCCGGAGGTAAAGAATTATATATAGGAAGTGCTATTTCGGGCATCGGGACAAGTTTCGGGGTTATCGGTATTGTACCGGGACCACCGGAAGGGTCCCGGGGGTCCACCGGGTGGGGCCACCTATCCCGGGGGGCACATGGGCTGTAGGGGGTGCGCCTTGGCCTAGATGGGCCAAGGGCACCAGCCCCTATAGGCCCATGCGCCTAGGGTTTCCACCATGGAAGAGTCCATGTGGTGGAAGGCACCCCTAGGTGCCTTGGGGGGGAGGGAAACCTCCCCTTGGTCGCCGCCCCCCCTAGTAGATCTCATCTACTAGGGCTGGCGCCCCCCCCCCCCTGGCACCCCTATATATAGTGGGGGGGAGAGGAGGGATTTCACACCAGCCCCTGGCGCCTCCATCTCCCCCCGTTACGTCTCTCCCTCGTAGTCTCGGCGAAGCCCTGCTGCTGTGACGCCCTGCATCCACCACCACGCCGTCGTGCTGCTGGATCTTCATCAACCTCTCCTCCCCCCTTGCTGGATCAAGAAGGAGGAGACGTCTCCCTTCTCGTACGTGTGTTGAACGCGGAGGTGCCGTCCGTTCGGCGCTGGTCATCGCTGATTTGGATCACGTCGAGTACGACTACATCATCACCGTTCTTTTGAACGCTTCCGTGCGCGATCTACAAAGGTATGTAGATGCATCTAATCACTCGTTGCTAGATGAACTCCTAGATGATCTTGGTGAAACGAGTAGGAAAATTTTTGTTTTCTGCAATGTTCCCCAACAATGGCAACGGTGATGATGAAGTTTACCAGCACAGGGCTTCGCCTAAGCACTACGACGATATGACCGAGGTGTGTAACTATGGAGGGGGCACTGCACATGGCTAAGGGAAACTTTGGTGTGTCTTTGTGGTGCCCTCCTCCCACGTATATAAAGGGGGGAGGAGAGGTGGCCGGCCCTAGAGGGGGGTGCGCCATGGGGGGAGTCCTACTTGGACTCCCGGTCCAAGTAGGATTCGGTCCCCCCTTTCCTAGTCCAAGTTGGAGAAGAAGGGAAGGAGGAAAGGAAGAGAAGGAAGGAGGGGGCGCCGCCCCCTCCCCTTGTCCGATTCAGACTGGGCAGGGGGCGCGCGCCACCTCTGGTCGGCCCTCTCTCTTCTCCACTAAGGCCCATGATGGCCCATTAACTTCTAGGAGGGGGGAGGGTCCGGTAACCCCCGGTACTCCGAAACTTATCTGAAACAAACCGAGCCATTCCGGTGTCCGAATGTAGCCTTCCAATATATAAATCTTTATGTCTCGACCATTTTGAGACTCCTCGTCATGTCCGTGATCTCACCTGGGACTCCGAACAAACTTTGGTTCATCAAAACACGAAACTCCTAATACAAATCATCATCGAACGTTAAATGTGCGGACCCTACGGGTTCGAGAACTATGTAGACATGACTGAGACATATCTCCGGTCAATAACCAATAGCGGAACCTGGATGCTCATATTGGCTCCTACATATTCTATGAAGATCTTTATCGGTCAAACCGCATAACAACATACGTTGTTCCCTTTGTCATCGGTATGTTACTTGCCCGAGATTCGATCATCGGTATCATCATACCTAGTTCAATCTCGTCACCGGCAAGTCTCTTTACTCGTTCTGTAATGCATCATCCCGTGGCTAACTCATTAGACACATTGCTTGCAAGGCTCATAGTGATGTGCATTACCGAGAGGGCACAGAGATACCTCTTCGATACACGGAGTGACAAATCCTAATCTCGATCTATGCCAACTCAACAAACACCATCGGAGACACCTGTAGAGCATCTTTATAATCACCCAGTTACGTTGTGACGTTTGATAGCTCACAAGGTGTTCCTCCTTTATTCGGGAGTTGCATAATCTCATAGTCTGAGGAACATTATAAGTTATGAAGAAAGCAATAGAAGAAAAACTAAACGATCATTATGCTAAGCTAATGAATGGGTCTTGTCCATCACATCATTCTCTAATGGTGTGATCCCGTTCATCAAATGACAACATGTGTCTATGGCTAAGAAACTTAACCATCTTTGATTAACGAGCTAGTCAAGTAGAGGCATACTAGGGACACTTTGTTTGTCTATGTATTCACACATGTACTAAGTTTCTGGTTAATACAATTCTAGCATGAATAATAAACATTTATCATGATATAAGAAAATATAAATAACAACTTTAGTATTGCCTCTAGCGCATATTTCCTTCATGGGGCTCACCAGAGGGCCACTTCGGGCCGGCTCGGGAAGCCTCGCTGCGAGGTTGGGCCGGCGGAAGGAGGTGTCCTGCGGCCACGGGCAGGCGGCTGACGGTCAATGAAGCGGAGCGGGAAGGGGAGGCGACATATCCTAGTTCTTCCGGCGCCCTCCGACTCGGGGACGCAGGCACTCTAGCGGAAGCTCCTCTGCCGAGTGCCTGGCGGCGGATGGGCTCGGGCGGGGGAGGCGTTGGGCGACGGCGTCGGCGCGATGTCATCTCTGCCTGTGTATGTTTGCGAAGGGCGGCTACGCGGGAGGGAGGATTTTCTACCGTGCACGTGACCTCCCGTGCATGCATGCACATTATTTTATTCTTGTCTTGTCTCTGGTCACTACGTTTCATTCAAACAAATAGATGTCTGATAAAATTTTGAAATAAATTTTGTTTTTACTTTCTGTTTACACAAATTTGCTTTTTCTGGCCAGATCTTTAAAACAAGGCCAATATTAAATTTACATTTTGAAATTAATTTTTTGATGACTAAATCACCAGGTTCCAAACTTGGTTCATCGAAATTCATTAATTGCATGCAAAGAGAAATCAATAATGTTCCTGGTGATGAGGCCTTTGAAACCAAAACATTCTTGAATATATGTAGACAAGATTTAGAAAACGAAATCTTCAAACATGGTGAAACATAAACTATAACCCACAAAAAGAAAAATTATGAAACTATAAAAAATGTTATGATGTGAAACATTATGCAATTATCTAACAACTTGTTTTATTGTGAGTGACTGTTTCATATGACCACATTGATGGAGTATGGCTGATGGATTGAGCAATACTAATAAAATATGCATGCATGAATGTGAATCTTCAACAAAATCAAGGGCGAACACATGCATGGGAGATCCCGTGCATGGTATGATTTTCTCGGCTGCGCGGTTGCGATGGGTGCGGAACTTTTCATCCACAGGCGAGGCGTTCCACCTGGTTATATTTGCTATATTTTTTATTTTTTTGCTATTTGCTAATTGCACACTGATGGTGGATTATACTATCCATCTTAGCGGTAGATTTTATTAAGTGAAGCTGATTATGTGATGCTGATTTGTCAGGTGGGCTTTTGTGGAAGTGATTGCGTGACGTATGGTAACGTTAATTATTGTAATTTTGGTTACGCATACTTAATTTGATTGAATGACTTATGGTAAGGTTGATTAATTTAAATCTAGTCTTTAGAGATTAATTAGAGATTGGCCGTCATTGATTATTTCGTCAGGGTCATCTCCAGGAATTTGGGGCCCCGGTGTGAAATGCTAAATAAGGTCCTAAAAATTCTAGAACAGATGTTTTCTTATAAAAAGAAATATGAATGAATCCAAACACTGCACAAATTATAGGCCTACCAAGATAAAGAAAACACTGAACCTTGGATTTTAAACGAGTAACTAGCATGGAAATCTTGGTGTTTGACAACTTGGTCAACTAGCCTAGTACTATATATCTTCTCTAAAAAAGGATTGGTAAACTGATGCGTATCCGCACAACATACTAGCTAATGTATTCATTCAACAGGTCAAAATACTAAATTAAATAGGAAATCAGTTTGAGCACACCTTGTGGACAGATCAGGGATGCCGTCACCTAGGCCTTGGACACCGGCGCCGACATAATTGTGGAAGGAATTCTTCGTGCCGGCAGAGCAGCGGGTTGTTTCTCTGGGCAGGAAACAAGGCCACAACGACGCTACTTTCCGTCTCCGTGCGCCGCGGCCGCACTTCTTCAGTTCATCTCCGTGAACCATTTTTTCTCTTCCGAGCAGACTGTGCGGGGCTAGTCTAGATCGATAGATCTCGATCGGCAGGCTGTGTCGATCTGGGGCAGGCGCAGTTTGAGACGGCATTTCCTAAACGGCGTCCGTAGCGTCCGTTACAGACTTAACCGTACAGGGCGCACACCCCCTTTCACCGCGCTGGGCCGGCCCACGTTACTTTCTTGGACGCGTCTAGTGAGCGGCCGGCCGCCCTGGGATCGCTAGCCAGCGGCCACCCGAAAAAGGAAACCACCTGGTCCCCCCTCGAGCGAAAGAGGAAACAGTCCCCCGCTCGCCCACGTGGTCCACCTGGTCCCCGCCTGTCGGAGCGAAAAAGGCAACTGCCCCGCCCGCCAGCTGGCCGCGGGATCACGTGCACCCTCCTCGCCAAACCATGCCCCGCGGGATCACGTGCACCCTCCTCGCCAAACTGCGCCCTGGCTATCTTCTTCTTCCTCACGAAAGAAGGAGGATCTGCCCAGGTTGCAGAATCCACGCCATCGCTCGCCCCCATGCCTCAGCCCCACCGACGTTGCCTTCTTCTTCTTCTGCACGCCAGAAACAGATCCAAACGCAATCGCCCCCAGCCCTTCTTCCTCCTCCTACACAGCCGCCATGGGAGCCCCAAAGTAGAAGGAGCTGCTTCAAGATCTAAAGGGCAGGGTGGTCAGAGCCATACCAGGCAGTAAGATCGAGCAGGTAAGCCCCCTCTCCACTTCACTTCCCCCTTCTCCATGAATCCATGGAGAATCTGCTTCAAAAAAGAGGTGAATCTGGCACATCACACCAGATGTTAAAGATGTTGGATGTGTTAAACATGCCAAAAACTACCACCTGGATGTGTTAAAACAAGCCAACTAAAAACGAGTTCTCTGGCCAATTAAAACATGATTAAAGCCAACTTCTAGTTATTGTTTGCAAAATGAACAAAAAATTGAATGCCCAATGCTTTGTTGAACATGTGCAACGAAAAATTCATAAAATGTGCAACTGAACATGCATCCCAGCCAACTGAACATGTATCCTAGCCAACTAAACATGTATCCTGCCAACTAAACATATATTTGGCAATACATGTTTCTGAGTGAACACTTTGGAAAAAAATGTAGTATATGTGGAAATAAAAAACATGTTTTCTGGCCAACTAAACATGCATGTTGGCCAAAAACTGATGACCAACTAAGACATATATTCTAGGCAACTAAGACATCTATTCTAGCCAACTGAATGCATTAACTGTCCAACTGAACATGCATGTTGGCCACAAACTGGAAAAAATGCAACCTGGCCAGCTGAGACATCTATTCTAGCCAACTAAAAGCATTGAATGTCCAACTGAATATGTATGCTGGCCAAGTGGAAATCCTGGAAATTGAGACGTCTATTCTAGCGAAAACCAGAAATATGTAGTGCAACAGAAAAAACATAGGAACTTTTGTCCATGGCTAATGAAGCCACAAACCATATTAACATATTCACACACGTAATCTTGTCCCACGCATATATTCTGATCCCACATCTATTGCAAACCATATTAATATGTTCAAATATACCAGATCTAGAACCATATTAACTATAATCTGTCCTTCAATTCTTCTTTCTTCTTTCACCTGGATTTTCCTTCTCAAATGTAGCATCCAATTATGTGCAGAAAAATCTGAAAAGAGCTCCTTGCGAAAAGGAAACCTACAGATCATTGCAACAAAACAAAAAGGGAAAAGGTAAGAAAAACTCTGTAGCAAAAAGAAGTCATGCTCTTGCCAGTTATTTACTGCAAACTGTGCAACTAACATAACAACTCTGTGCAAACAAAAAAATTCATAACTATTATAATAAAAAATTATGCTATGGTCATGTTGCTTTTAGGTTGTTTGAAACACAGTTTTTCTGTGGTTACCAACTGATGACATCAATTTCTTCTTTTTTTATATGTGCAGGGAGTGTGTGGCAGCATCCAAAAACAAGGAAAAAATGCTTGATCTCAATGAGTTGCCTCCAGATCTCAATGAGCTTCCTCATGATATGGATCAGCAGCAACCCAGCATACAACAAGGAAACTGGACAGAAAATGGTCGATCTGTTTACTACACGCAGGCAAGTCGTGATGGTAACCCTACGGGCCATGACAATGTGGCAGGCCAGTCATCAGCCCGTGGTGCCCCTGTAGTGGTGTCTTTGCAGTCAGAGAGCCATACTCTTGATGACACAGGAACCGAGGCAAATGTTCCTGGTCCAGCCAGGACTGAGCTAGGAGCTCGGGCTGTTGACGGAGCTGTGCAAGTAGAAGAAGGAGAGGATGAGGCTGGTTCTCAACCTATGGAACCCTATGTTGGCATGAGGTTTGACAGCCTTTAAATTGCTAAGGATCACTACAACAGTTACGCACTACGGATGGGTTTCTCTATCAAGATGAACACTTCTAGACGGACACACCGCACCAATGAATTGATAAAACAACAGTTTTGCTGCAACAAGTTTAAGAAACCCAAAGCTGATGATGGAGAAGCTGAGGCTCCTCCTTATCTGGACCCTATTCCAGATCCAACATCTGTTAACAGTGATAAGGAGATGGAAGAAGAACCTCCAATATTTGCTGAAGAGGAGGCTGGTACTAGTAAGAAGAAGAAGAAGCGCAAACGCGAGACAATAAAGCAGACTGAATGCAAGGCGAAAATGTTGGTGAAGCTGATAGATGGGCGATGGGAGGTGACGCACTTTGTTCATGACCACAATCATCCACTCGTGAACAAACCTTCATTGTCCAAATACTTGAGATCCCACCAAGGCATCTCACCTGATGAAAAGGAGTTTCTGTGCATCTTGTATAACTGCAACTTGACTACAGGTGTGGTGTTTTTCTATATCCCTTGAAGAATTAAGTTTCCCTCTAGGCAGTCCAGTGTGCAACTGTTATGGTACTACTGTGCAACTGAAAATGGCTTAACTATGCAACTGCTGTCCAACTTCCCATGCTTTTTATATTTCACTTTTGGTGCTTCTTGTGCAACTAGATTGTCTTTACTATGCAAATACACAATGTCCTGTATGCAAAAACTGCAAAGTGTTTTTAAAAAGGTGCAGCTAGGTGTCCATTTCCTGTGATTATCTTCTGTGCCAACACGTGTCCTATTACTGTGCAGCTGGATGTGCACATTTGTGCAACTAAAAAAAGGATATATTGTTTGTTTTTGTATTATGCAGGACGAATGATGCATGTCATGGCAGAGTTCTATGGATCTGAGATGATGGTGCCGTTCGGACCAAAGGCAATAACAAATCTTTGTACAAGTTTCCGTAGAGATGACACAAAGGAGGGTGATCTGATTGAGACAATTGCGCACTTCAAGGATATACAAAAAACCGATCCAGACTTCTTCTATAAGGTGAAATATGATGAAGAGGACAGAGTTGTCAACATATTTTGGGTGGACGGCTTAGCTCGAAAAGCTTATGCGGAGGCGTACCACGATTGCATATCGTTTGACACCACCTACATGACCAACTTGTACAATATGCCGTTCGCGCCCTTCATAGGAATAAACCGACATGGCCAATCTTTCATGCTGGGTTGCGCGTTTGTGAGGCAGGAGTTGGCATCGAGCTTTGATTGGGTCTTTGGAGCATTTTTAGAGGCTGTGGATGGCAAACCTCCTGACAACTTCATCACCGATCAGGATGGTGCGATGAGGCAGTCAATACAGAGCATCTTTCCAACCACCGTGCACCGTTGTTGTCGATGGCACATCATGAAAAGGCTCAGGAAAAGGTTGGTTGGTTGCTGTGCCAGAATCCAGGACTCTCTGATGATTTTAACAAGTGTGTTGACTTCAGCTTCACTATAGACGAGTTTGAGCAGAATTGGACTGGGTTAATGATGAAGTATGAGGCTATGGCACACACGCACTTTGAGAAGTTATACGAATACAGGTCAACTTGGGTGCCGTGCTACTTCAAACACAGATTCTTTCCCTTCCTCCAGTCTACACAGCGTAGTGAGGGGTTCAACGCCGTCCTCAAAAGATATGTGAACCCACACAACTCAATGCTGAACTTTGTCAAGCAATATGAAAAAATACAGAACCACATCCTTGCCAAGGAAGGCTGCAATGATTACAGGACACAACACCTTGAGATTGAGTTGTGGTCCAACTTCCCAATAGAGAAGCAAGCTTACAAAACCTATACTAGAGACCTTTACCGCAATTTTGGAGAAGAGTTTGAGCTGATTGGACGTTATAATGCATTCCAAGTTGGTGCTGATGCGTTTGAGCTCAGACCGAACCAGGAATTTGTTGCGAAATATGGTTCTCGAAACTACTTGGTGCAGGCAAGGGTGGAGGAGGGTTCCTATTTGTGTGAGTGTTGTAAAATGGACAAGGACGGCATCCTCTGTTGCCACATCCTCAAGGTGTTCACCCATGTTGGCGTTGATGTCATACCGGAAAGGTACCTGCTAAGACGGTGGACACCTACTGCTGTACCTAGTGCGCCAGAGACTGGTTATGAGCAACCGGATGAAATGCCTCCTCAATCAAAGAAGCGGATAAGGGAGAGGAACATGATATACGATTTTCGGAAACTAGCAAAGTTTGCGAGTGGTTCTGATCTAGCACAAGCTATTGTATACAAGCATATGCGTGCAGCACGTACCGAGATCGGCCACCTGAACAAGTCCAAGAAAAAGAAAAAACTGACTGCTGCAACGGGGCCATCAGATGATGGCAACCCTCGAGGACCTCCTCCACCTCCAGGCAGCAATCAGGGGGCTCATCATCCAGGTAATTACCTGCCCCAACTCCTGATCTAACTAGGTGTGTAACTTCAGTTGCACACATCATTGTGCCCAGTTGCACACACCATGGTAGCCACTTGGACAGAACATACTGCCTAGTTGCGCACGCTGTGTTAGTTCAAGCATCAAGATAACACAGCTAACTTATTTTTCCAGTTATGCATATATGTGATGTCAACCCTCAAGGACCTCCTCCCCCTCCTGGCTGTACACGGCATCCTCCGCCACCTCCTCCCCCGCATGCTCCTCCCAATGGCCCTACAGGCAGCACTCAGGGGGCTCGTCGTCTAGGTAATTACCTGCCCCCAACTCCTCATCAAACTAGGTCTGTAACTCCAATTGCACACATCATGGTGCTCAGTTGCACCGAACAGGCTACCTAGTTGCGCATGCTGTGTTAGTTCGAGCATCAAAAAGATAAACACAACTGACTTGTTTGTCCTGTTCTGCCTATAGGTGATGCCAACCCTCAAAGACCTCCTCCCCCGCCAGGCCCAACTAGCAGTGCCCTTTGTGCTACTCCCAATGGACCTACAGGCAGGACTCAGGGGGCTCATAACCCAGGTTAGTACCTTCACCGACTCCAAAACAAAAACTAGGGTGAGTGACTTTAGTTGCACATATCATAGTGCCCAGTTGAACAGAAACATGCTGCCTAGTTGCGTGCGCTGTGTTAGTTCAAGCATCAAGATAACACAGCTAACTTATTTTTCATGTTCTGCCCATAGGCGACTACAATCCAAGTACCATGACAGGTCGTGCTACTGCAGGTGTTTTTTTCAACTTAACTTGCACACAGCAACCAGTTAGTTGCACAAAATGTACTGTGTGGTTGCACAGAACATCAGTGCTGGTTGCACAATAACAAAAATACTAAACTTTTTATATGATTATTACACAGGTGATTGTGACGGTCCTACTGCCCCGTTGGAGGCTGCATCCCTTGCACAAGCTTCTGATGATTTTGTGCCCAGGGATCCTCCAAGGTCTACTACAAAGGGTAGGGCAAAGAGTCGACGGTACAAATCGGCACTGGAGCTACACCCAAAGAAGAAAAACAAATGCAGCCAGTGCCATCTACAGAGCACACTGCTGGTGTGTGTCCACAGAGGCTCCTGTGATTCTGTTTCCTCATTTGTAACTTTGGAACAAAAAAGGAAAATAATGATGTCTTTTTTAGCAATGTTGGGACCAAGTGGACACATTCAGCATCTATGATTCCTCTTTATCTAATTTATGCTGCTTGAATTAGTTCATGCACTGTGTAAAAAAAGTTGCTATTTGTGCCTTTGTTGACAACTGGTTAAATATTTAGTTGTTGAACAATTGTATACCTAGTGCTCCTAATGTATCAACAAAAGTGATGATATTGAGTTGCAAACACAATTACTAGCAGTGTGCAACTACAAAATCTACTTAATAAAATTGTACAAACCAGCAACTTCCTCCATGGAGCAGAAAAAAAATAGTACTGACCTACTCCTTGTCGTATCTCAGCAACTTCCTCCATGGGGCGGTGTTGTGCACGCTGGTGACCCAATCATACGTCAGCTTCTTCCTGATGTTGAGTACTTCCTTGGGGTCGTAGTTGGGCAGTTGGCTACCATTCCACTAGGTGGCGTTAAGCAGTGCGAACAACCCACACTCATTACTGCAAAAAATGGGCAAAAAAAAAATTGTCACATAAAATTAAAGCCAAATAATTGGGTCAACTACTTATGTCCTACTGTGCAACTGCTTATGTTCTACTGCAACTCATTATGTGCCACTGTGCAACTACTTATGCGCCACTCTGCAACTAGCTAGATAATCCATTAAAAACTCATAAAAATGATAAAACAGATTGAAGACTAGTATTGTGTCTAAAAAATACTAAAGATTGCACATGTAGAAAAATTTAAAAACTACAAAATTATTGTATTTGATTGAGAAGGAATGAAATGCTTATTGTCTTACTTGCCAAGCTGCTTTGGTACGTCAATGCCAATAATCTGGAAGTGCTCGATGCTGAACTTTCGGTAATGCTTCCTCCATAGCTGGCGTACTGCCCCCGCAATGGTAGAGGCGTTGTTCATCAGCTCAATGTTGTCCAGCGTCCTGCTTGAATCAAGAACTTCGAAGCGTCCGTCCCTCAAGTTGACACTAAAGACCCAATAATGCCTCCCTCCGTCCTTATCGGTTACATCTGCGCACTCGAGCACTGGCAGCATGACCTGCAAGCGTGAACGATTTCAGACACAAATACAAGATGTAGGTAAGAAAAACAGTAAAAGACTTGGTCAAGTTAAAAACGGGTTGCAACAAGTATCTGCCAACTAACAGATGTGTCATGTGCAACTGGACATGCTGTGGGTGCCAACTAAAAAAATATTGATGATGTGGGCACAACACTCACCAAGTCTTTCTTGTCGAGACGGTTCTTGTAATCAAACTTCTTGTTCATCTCATTCACATTGTGGATCCCTTGCTGTAATTTTATCTACACAGATTATAAAACATGGCTCAAAACTCCTTAGTAGGTGAAAGGCCTCCCTCAAATGGTTAACGAAAAAGTGCTACAGAACAAAGATGAGGGTAAAAAGAAGGTTTTGGAAAAACTTACAGAAAACCTCAGTGGCATAACAACCTTCTTTGACCCTTCTGGTAAGTTATCCATTATGTGTAAGATTCCAGTCTCAATAACAATTTTTGACAACCATTGAACCGGCTTCATCGAATCAACTAACTCCTTTAAAGAAATGTAGAAAGCACCATACCTGATTATCTCAGGGCTGATTTTTTTTTGAAAGCAATAAAAAGACAAGTTAGCTCGAAGGGTCACAGCAGCAAAAAAAATGTGCATGAAAATGAAAAAAGAACAGTGTGCAACTAAAAGCCCTATTCTGTGCAACATACTATGCTTTCTGTGCAACTAAGTGGCTGGTACTATGCAACTGAAAAAGATATGTATGTAGGCTGTGGGGAGTTAGTTTACCTGGTAGCTCCATCATCTGCTCCTTTGTGATGCCTGACCCAATACAAGAGGGCAGCGTAAAGCTTGTTCACTACCTCATTGGTGTTGAAAGTCTTGTTCTTGTTGTAGTCGATGAATGGAGACCTTTGAGATGCTGCGGGCCTTCTTACCCTCCTCTGTCTTCGTGCAAGAGGTGGCCCCGAAGAACTGCTCGTGCTAAGTTCTGGTTCTGCGCATATCGGGGTGTGGCAATTCTCTGGTGAACCAACATCTAGTTCTTGAGCTATTGCCTTGCCAGCATCAGCAGCATCACATCCTTCATTCACAGCTGCTGGCTCTAACTCACACTCATCGATGCTGATCACACCGGCTTCCGCTGTTTCTGCTGCTGGAGCAGGTGCTGGAGCATCACCATCTATGCCGAGGTCAAAAGATGGTGCATCGCAGAACCCGTCACCATGATAAGAGTTTGATCTTCGTAAGGGTTCAAGGACCAGGGCATCTCCTTGCGGCACAAACACGGGTGCATCATTCATTGACTTGGTTCGCAATAGTGTTGTAGTTGGCGGCCTTGGAGGCTTGCACCTACTTATAATGTCGAACACCTCCTCTTGTGTTAATGGTTGCTGAAAGACAGCTCTTGGGGACGGCACTTTGATAGTTGGATGACCTCCTTTTGTGTTTGGCATTGAAGCATCTCTATCAGTAGGCACCTTGGGACTTGCAGTTGCAGTGGTGCCTTCCTGGCCAGCTGTGGTGGTTTTGACTGTGACCATGCTGCTAACTGACACATCAGTTGGCACACTGGTATCTGTAGTTGGCATCTTTCCAGTCTAAGTTGGCAGCAACCTGGCAGAACTTGGCACCCCTGCATCAATGGCTGCGGCTCGCAGCTCTCTCTTGTCTCTGAACCCCAAATCTTTTGTGGCATGTTCCCCCTTTGCGCCCCTGGCAAACTTGACAATCTTCTGCTTAGGTGGTTTTGGTGGGACTGTTGAAAGGGGAGTCTTCCCCTTGATCTGTTGAACTTCTCTGACATTGGTTGGCTCTCTGCTCACTACTGTTGGCATATCAGTTTGAAGCACAGCTTCCTTGACCATATTTACTCCAGCATCTGCACTCACCATCTTCTCCTTGGTTTGAGGCAACTGCAGATTCTTCTTAATTGAAACTGCTTTACGCTTCTGAACCACGTGAGGGTTTGCCGTGGATGCTGCCTTGCTCTTGCTGGAGCTTAGGTCTGGGAGCTGCTTTAAATATTCCTTGTATTTTTCCTTTGAATGAACCCAGTCAAGACCCTTTCCTGCTTCCTCCATGTCAATTTGATTCTTTTCAGCATCAGTTGATAAGAACAGGCTCTTGTCAATGGCAAAGTTGATCTTCTCACACATATCTTTGTCGCTGAAATCTGGCACGGGAAAGGTGGTTGGCAAAGCTGGCTTCAAGTTGCAGAGCTTGAACATATCAATGCTGCCCTGAGACTCTGCTTCGTCATTTTTCTTTGACTTTGGAAAATCCTTGTCTTTCCAGCAAGTCTTGTCAATCAACATCTGTAGTGTGCTCCTGCTACTCAATGAATTGCTGCTGCTCGCAGGGTTGGCATGAGTGCTAGTCCTCCTGGATGTGTTGCCACCTGTACCACCAGAACCAGGGGCGTTGTCATCATCATCGTCATCGCTGATGTCGCTGCCTCCATTGGATCCCCCTTTATCATCACCATAATCATCCTCGTCTTCTTCATCCTCGTCTTCTTCCCTCTCACTGCCATCAGCTGATGCGCCTTTGTCTTCTCCCCTCTCACTGCCATCAACTGCTGCCCTTTTGTCCCCGTCCCCCTCTCTGGCCTCACCTTCTTCTTCCTCCTCCTCTGCATCACTATCTTCTTCCTTGTCCTCCTCCTCTCCTTTGTCCTCTTCTTGTTTGTCCTCCTCCTCCTCCTCCTTCTCCTCCTCCTCCTCTTCCTCCTCATCCTCCTCCTCATATGCATCTTCTTCATTGTCATCCTCATCCTTGTACTCCTCCTCTGATTCATCCGCATCTGTCTCCTCATCGTCGTCAGCATCTATCGCTGCTTCCATTTCCTCATCTTCTTCTGAATCATCCTCAACAAATTCTTCTTCTTCTTGTATAGTTGACCGCCATCTCTTTCATTTTAGAGCACGGCGTGATACCCCAGTTTGCATTGATGGCTGCTGTACGTAAGGATCAATATCTGGTTCCTCGTCATCAATCTTGGCAACTTCTTCAATGAAGGTGCCAACCTGTTCAGTTACAGCCTTGCACAGCTCATTGACCACTTTCGCAATTTTTGCCTTTTTCTGCATCAACACAAAAAAGATTCAGTATTGATTCAGTTAGAAAAAATAATAAAAAGTAAAAATGTCTGTAACTGACCATGATGTGATAAGCAAAAACGACTAATACACACTTTCTGGCCAACTAAAAACATGATTCTAGCCAACTACAAATGCACTGTGGCACAAAGTAAAAACCATGCATTTCTGCCAAAAGTTGATGACAATGGTTGTAAATGAACACTTTGACTATCCAAAAGAACATGTGCAACTACAAAAGCTTATATGTGCAACTGAAGATACATCACAGCCAACTAAATTCTGTATTTTCGCAACTACAAAAGTTATACATGTCCAACTGAACATACATCCCAGCCAATAGAAAAAATATTAGCAAGTGATACAAGTTTCTGTATGCAAAACACTAACCTGCGGATTGTATGTTATTGGTAACTTGGATGCCACAAATGCTTCAGCTTGCAAAATTCCACCAAACAGTGGTGTCTGCTCCGTGCCTCTATACTCCTCTTTAAGTTGATGTGAAAAAAAAAGTGAAACAGAAAATAACAAGGTTATCAAAATAGATTTGTGTGTTGAATGAAACCACCCATTACAACCTGTGCAACTACAAGAAGATACTGGAGTAGACAAATTAAACTATACATATATGCAACTGAACAAAGACACAAAAACTGTGCAACACACATGGCACCTAAAAAAAGTTCCTACCAACTGATGCAACACATCTGTGCAACAAGATTAGTAAAACTGTGCAACTTAAAAAAGATGGTGTGCCAATTTAAAATGAACATGTGTGTGTTGGAAATATGCCCTAGAGGCAATAATAAATAAGTTATTAATATATTTCTTTGTTCATGATAATAGTCTTTTATTCATGCTATAACTGTATTATCCGGAAATCGTAATACACGTGTGAATACATAGACCACAATATGTCCCTAGTGAGCCTCTAGTTGACTAGCTCGTTGTGATCAACAGATAGTCATGATTTCCTGGCTATGGACATTGGATGTCGTTGATAACGGGATCACATCATTAGGAGAATGATGTGATGGACAAGACCCAATCCTAAGCCTAGCACAAAGATCGTGTAGTTCGTATGCTAGAGCTTTGCCAATGTCAAGTATCTCTTCCTTTGACCATGAGAGCGTGTAACTCCTGGATACCGTAGGAGTGCTTTGGGTGTATCAAACATCACAACGTAACTGGGTGACTATAAAGGTGCACTACAGGTATCTCCGAAAGTATCTATTGTTTTATGCGGATCGAGACTGGGATTTGTCACTCGGTGTAAACGGAGAGGTATCTCTGGGCCCACTCGGTAGGACATCATCATAATGTGCACAATGTGACCAAGGGGTTGATCACGGGATGATGTGTTACGAAACGAGTAAAGAGACTTGCCGGTAACGAGATTGAACAAGGTATCGGTATACCGACGATCGAATCTCGGGCAAGTAAAATACCGCTAGACAAAGGGAATTGTATACGGGATCGATTGAGTCCTTGACATCGTGGTTCATCCGATGAGATCATCGTGGAACATGTGGGAGCCAACATGGGTATCCAGATCCCGCTGTTGGTTATTGACCGGAGAACGTCTCGGTCATGTCTGCATGTCTCCCGAACCCGTAGGGTCTACACACTTAAGGTTCGATGACGCTAGGGTTATAAAGGAAGCTTGTATGTGGTAACCGAATGTTGTTCGGAGTCCCGGATGAGATCCCGGGCGTCACGAGGAGTTCCGGAATGGTCCGGAGGTAAAGATTTATATATGGCAAGTCCTGTTTTGGTTACCAGAAAAGTTTCGGGCGATATCGGTAATGTACCGGGACCACCGGGAGGGTCCCGGGGGTCCACCAAGTGGGGCCACCAACCCCGGAGGCTTGCATGGGCCAAGAGTGGTGAGGGACCAGCCCCTTAGTGGGCTGGTGCGCCTCCCACAAGGGCCCATGGCGCCTAAGAGGTGGAAAGGGGGCAAACCCTAAGGGGATATGGGCCTTAGGGCCCATATTGGTGCGCCTCCCTCTCCTCTCCCCTCTTGGCCGCCACCCCCTTTGCCATCTAGGGCTGCCGCCCCCTCTAGGGGTGGGAACCCTAGAGGGGGCGCACCCTCCTCCCTCTCCCCTATATATATTGAGGCATGGGGCTGCCCATGACACACGATTTGATCTCTGCCTGATGGTGCAGCCCTCCCTCTCCTCCTCCTCATATCCCGTGGTGCTTGGCGAAGCCCTGTAGGATAGCCACGCTCCTCCATCACCACCACGCCATTGTGCTGCTGCTGGATGGAGTCTTCCTCAACCTCTCCCTCTCTCCTTGCTGGATCAAGGCGTGGGAGACGTCACCGGGCTGTACGTGTGTTGAACGCGGAGGTTCCGTCCGTTCGGCACTAGGATCTCCGGTGATTTGGATCACGACGAGTACGACTCCTTCAACCCCGTTCTCTTGAACGCTTCCGCTTAGCGATCTACAAGGGTATGTAGATGCACTCTCCTTCCCCTCGTTGCTGGTTTCTCCATAGATAGATCTTGGTGACACGTAGGAAAATTTTGAACTTCTGCTACGTTCCCCAATAGTGTCATCATGAGCTAGGTCTATTGCGTAGATTCTTTGCACGAGTATAACACAAAGTAGTTGTGGGCGTTGATTTTGTTCAATATGCTTACCGTTACTAGTCCAATCTTGTTTCGACGGTATTGTGGGATGAAGCGGCCCGGACCGACCTTACACGTACTCTTACGTGAGACAGGTTCCACCGATTGACATGCACTTGGTGCATAAGGTGGCTAGCGGGTGCCAGTCTCTCCCACTTTAGTCGGAACGGATTCGATGAAAAGGGTCCTTATGAAGGGTAAATAGCAATTGGCATATCACGTTGTGGTCTTGCGTAGGTAAGAAACGTTCTTGCTAGAAACCCATAGCAGCCACGTAAAACATGCAAACAACAATTAGAGGACGTCTAACTTGTTTTTGCAGGGTATGCTATGTGATGTGATATGGCCAAGTAGAATGTGATGAATGATATGTGATGTATGAGATTGATCATGTTCTTGTAATAGGATTCACGACTTGCATGTCGATGAGTATGACAACCGGCAGGAGCCATAGGAGTTGTCTTTATTTATTGTATGACCTGCGTGTCATTGAACAAAGCCATGTAATTACTTTACTTTATTGCTAACCGGTAGCCATA
Organism: Triticum aestivum; assembly: GCF_018294505.1. Taxonomy (NCBI): domain Eukaryota; kingdom Viridiplantae; phylum Streptophyta; class Magnoliopsida; order Poales; family Poaceae; genus Triticum; species Triticum aestivum. The sequence goes on along the minus strand of NC_057809.1, from coordinate 43,436,208 downwards.
GTAGTAGAAGTAATAGTTGGCCAGACAACTTCATGAAGACACGATGATGGAGATCATGATGATGGAGATCATGCTGTCATGCCGGTGACGATGATGATCATGGAGCCCCGAAGATGGAGATCAATGGAGCTATATGATAATGGCCATATCATGTCACTACTATATAATTGCATGTGATGTTTATTATGTTTATGCATCTTGTTTGCTTAGAACGACGGTAGTAAATAAGATGATCCCTTACAACAATTTCAAGAAGTGTTCTCCCCTAACTGTGCACCGTTGCTACAGTTCGTCGCTTCTAAGCACCACGTGATGATCGGGTGTGATGGATTCTTACGTTCACATACAACAGGTGTAAGACAGATTTACACACGCGAAAACACTTAGGGTTAACTTGACGAGCCTAGCATGTACAGACATGGCCTCGGAACACGGAGACCGAAAGGTCGAGCATGAGTCGTATAGTAGATACGATCAACATGAAGATGTTCACCGATGATAACTAGTCCGTCTCACGTGATGATCGGACACGGCCTAGTTGACTCGGATCATGTAATCACTTAGATGACTAGAGGGATGTCTATCTGAGTGGGAGTTCATAAGATGAACTTAATTATCCTGAACATAGTCAAAAGACCTTTTGCAAATTATGTCGTGAGCTCGCGCTTTAGTTCCACTGTTTAGATATGTTCCTAGAGAAAAATATAGTTGAAAGTTGATAGTAGCAATTATGCGATCAGTAGAAAGCTTATGTCCTTAATGCACTGCTCAGTGTGCTGAACCCCAAACGTCGTTTGTGGATGTTGCGAACATCGGACATACACGTTTTGATAACTACGTGATAGTTTAGTTAAACGGTTTAGAGTTGAGGCACTAAAGACGTTTTCGAAATGTCACGGAACATATGAGATGTTTCGAGGGCTGAAATTGGGATTTTAGGCTCGTGCCCACGTCAAGAGGTATAAGACCTCCAACGATTTTCTTAGCCTGCAAACTAAGGGAGAAAAGCTCAATCGTTGAGCTTGTGCTCAGATTGTCTGAGTGCAACAATCACTTGATAGTGATGTTTCTCCAAAGTCATTGCCACCAAGCTGCTAGAGCTTTGTGATGAACTATAACATATCAGGGATAGATATGATGATCCTTGAGGCATTCACGATGTTTGACACCGCGAAAGTAGAAATCAAGAAGGAGCATCAATTGTTGATGGTTGGTGAAACCACTAGTTTCAAGAAGGGCAAGGGCAAGAAGGGATACTTCATGAAACGGCAAATCAGCTGCTGCTCTAGTGAAGAAACCCAAGGTTGAACCCAAACCCGAGACTAAGTGCTTCTGTAATAAGGGAACAGCCACTGGAGCAGCATTACCCTAGATACTTGGTAGATGAGAAGGCTGGCAAGGTCGATAGAAGTATATTGGATATACATTATGTTAGTGTGTACTTTACTAGTACTCCTAGTAGCACCAGGGTATTAGATACCGGTTCGGTTGCTAAGTGTTAGTAACTCGAAATAAAAGCTACGGAATAAACGGAGACTAGCTAAAGGTGAGCTGACGATATGTGTTGAAAGTGTTTCCAATGTTGATATGATCAAGCATCGCACGCACCCTCTACCATCGAGATTGGTGTTAAAACCTGAATAATTGTTATTTGGTGTTTGCATTGAGCATAGACATGATTGGATTATGACTATCGCAATACGGTTATTCATTTAAAGAGAATAATGGTTACTCTATTTATTTGAATAATACCTTCAATGGTCTTGCACCTAACATGAATGGTTCATTGAAATCTCGATCGTAGTGATACACATTTTCATGCCAAAAGATATAAGATAGTAATGATAGTACCACCTACTTGTGGCACTGCCATGTAAGTCATATTGGTATAAAAACGCATGAAGAAGCTCCATGTTGATGGATCTTTGGACTCACTCATTTTTGAAAAGTTTGAGACATGCGAACCATGTCTATTGGTGTATACGCATGTAGAAACTCCATATAGATGGATCGTTTGGACTCACTTGATTTTGAATCACTTGAGATATGCAAATCATACCACATAGGCAAGATGACTGAAAAGCCTCGGTTTCAGTAAAATGGAACAAGATAGCAACTTGTTGGAAGCAACACATTTTGATGTGTGCAGTCCAATGAGTGCTGAGGCATGCAGTGAATATCGTTATGTTCTTACTTCACAGATGATTCGAGTAGATGTTGAGAATATTTTCTTGATGAAACACAAGTCTGAATTATTGAAAGGTTCAAGTAATTTCAGAGAAGTTGAAGATCATCGTGACAAGAGGATAAAATGTCTATGATATGATCATAGAGATGAGTATCTGAGTTACGAGCTTTGGCACGCAACTAAGACATTGTGGAAATTGTTTCACAATTAATACCGCCTAGAACACCATAGTGTGATGGTATGTCCGAACATCATAGTTGCACCCTATTGGATATGATGCGTACCATGATTTCTCTTATCGAATTACCACTATCGTTCATGGGTTAGGCATTAGAGACACCCGCACTCACTTTAATAGGGTACCACGTAATTCCGTTGAGATGACACCGGTTTAGAGAAACCTATGTTGTCATTTCTTAAAGGTTTGGGGCTGCGACGCTTATGTGAAAAAGTTTCAGGTTGATAAGCTCGAACCCAAAGCGGATAAAATGCATCTTCATAGGACACCCAAAACAGTTGGGTATACCTCCTAATTCAGATCCGAAAGCAATATGAATTGTTTCTTGAATCGAGTCCTTTCTCGAAGAAAGGTTTCTCTCGAAAGAATTGAGTGGGAGGATGGTGGAGACTTGATATGGTTATTGAACCATCACTTCAACCAGTGTGTATTAGGGCACAGGAAGTTGTTCCTATGGCACCTACACCAATTGAAGTAGAAGCTTATGATAGTGATCATGAAACTTCGGATCAAGTCACTACCGTACCTCGTAGGGTGACAAGGATGTGTGCTACTTCAGAGTGGTACGGTAATCCTGTCTTGAAGGTCATGTTGCTAGACAACAATGAACCTACGAGCTATGGATAAGCGATGGTGGGCCCAAATTCCGACAAATGGTTAGAAGCCATGAAATCCGAGATAGGATCCATGTATCAAAACAAAGCATGGACTTTGGTGGACTTGCCCGATGATCGGCAAGCCATTGAGATAAATGGATCTTTAAGAAGAAGACGGACGTGGATGGTAATGTCACCATCTATGAAGCTCGACTTGTGGCGAAAAGTTTTTTCACAAGTTCAAGGAGTTGACTACGATGAGATTTTCTCATCCGTAGCGATGCTTAAGTCCGTCAGAATCATGTTAGCATAAGCTGCATTTATGAAATATGGCAGATGGATGTCAAGACGAGTTTCCTTACCAGTTTTCATAAGGAAAGATTGTATGTGATACAATCAGAAAAGTTTTGTCAATCCTAAGAATGCTAAAAGGTATGCTAGCACCAGCGATCCTTCTAAGGACTGGAGTAAGCATCTCGGAGTTGGAATGTACACTTTGATGAGATGATCAAAGATTTTGGGTTTGTACAAAGTTTTATGAGAAACTTGTATTTCCAAAGAAGTGAGTGGGAGCACTATAGAATTTCTGATGAGTATATGTTGATCAGAAATGATGTAGAATTTCTAGAAAGCATATAGGGTTATTTGAAAGGTGTTTTTCAATAGAAAACCTGGATTAAGCTACTTGAACATTGAGCATCGAGATCTATAAGGATAGATCAAAATGCTTAATAATACTTTCAAAATGAGCATATACCTTGACATGATCTTGAAGGTATTCAAGATGGATCAGTCAAAGAAGAAGTTCTTGCCTGAGTTGTAAGGTACGAAGTTAAGACTTAAAGCTCGACCTCGGCAGAAAAGAGAGAAAGGACGAAGGTCGTCCCCTATGCTTTAGACGTAGGCTCTACAGTATGTTGTGCTGTGTACCGCACCTGAAGTGTGCCTTGCCATGAGTCAGTCAAGGGGTACAAGAGTGATCCAAGAATGGATCATAGTACAACGGTCAAAGTTATCCTTAGTAACTAGTGGACTAAGGAATTTTCTCGGTTATGGAGGTGATAAAGAGTTCGACGTAAAGAGTTACGATGATGCAAGCTTAACACCTATCCGGATAGCTCTGAGTAGAGATACCGGATACGTATAATGGAGAAACAATTTAGAATAGCTCCAAGTAGAACCGTTATTTGGAATAGCTCCAAATAGAGCGTGGTAGCTGCATCTAGGAGATGACATAAAGATTTGTAAAGCACACACGGATCTGAAAGGTTCAGACCCGTTGACTAAAACCTCTCTCACAAGCAACATGATCAAACCCAAGACTCTTTGGATGTTGGTCACATGGTGATGTGACCTATCAGTGTTAATCACATGGTGATGTGAACTAGATTATTGACTCTAGTGCAAGTGGGAGACTGTTGGAAATATGCCCTAGAGGCAATAATAAATAAGTTATTATTATATTTCTTTGTTCATGATAATAGTCTTTTATTCATGCTATAACTGTATTATCCGGAAATCGTAATACACGTGTGAATACATAGACCACAATATGTCCCTAGTGAGCCTCTAGTTGACTAGCTCGTTGTGATCAATAGATAGTCATGATTTCCTGGCTATGGACATTGGATGTCGTTGATAACGGGATCACATCATTAGGAGAATGATGTGATGGACAAGACCCAATCCTAAGCCTAGCACAAAGATCGTGTAGTTCGTATGCTAGAGCTTTGCCAATGTCAAGTATCTCTTCCTTTGACCATGAGAGCGTGTAACTCCTGGATACCGTAGGAGTGCTTTGGGTGTATCAAACGTCACAATGTAACTGGGTGACTATAAAGGTGCACTACAGGTATCTCCGAAAGTATCTATTGTTTTATGCGGATCGAGACTGGGATTTGTCACTCCGTGTAAACGGAGAGGTATCTCTGGGCCCACTCGGTAGGACATCATCATAATGTGCACAATGTGACCAAGGGGTTGATCACGGGATGATGTGTTACGAAACGAGTAAAGAGACTTGCCGGTAACGAGATTGAACAAGGTATCGGTATACCGACGATCGAATCTCGGGCAAGTAAAATACCGCTAGACAAAGGGAATTGTATACGGGATCGATTGAGTCCTTGACATCGTGGTTCATCCGATGAGATCATCGTGGAACATGTGGGAGCCAACATGGGTATCCAGATCCCGCTGTTGGTTATTGACCGGAGAACGTCTCGGTCATGTCTGCATGTCTCCCGAACCCGTAGGGTCTACACACTTAAGGTTCGATGACGCTAGGGTTATAAAGGAAGCTTGTATGTGGTAACCGAATGTTGTTCGGAGTCCCGGATGAGATCCCGGGCGTCACGAGGAGTTCCGGAATGGTCCGGAGGTAAAGATTTATATATGGCAAGTCCTGTTTTGGTTACCAGAAAAGTTTCGGGCGATATCGGTAATGTACCGGGACCACCGGGAGGGTCCCGGGGGTCCACCAAGTGGGGCCACCAACCCCGGAGGCTTGCATGGGCCAAGAGTGGTGAGGGACCAGCCCCTTAGTGGGCTGGTGCGCCTCCCACAAGGGCCCATGGCGCCTAAGAGGTGGAAAGGGGGCAAACCCTAAGGGGATATGGGCCTTAGGGCCCATATTGGTGCGCCTCCCTCTCCTCTCCCCTCTTGGCCGCCACCCCCTTTGCCATCTAGGGCTGCCGCCCCCTCTAGGGGTGGGAACCCTAGAGGGGGCGCACCCTCCTCCCTCTCCCCTATATATATTGAGGCATGGGGCTGCCCATGACACACGATTTGATCTCTGCCTGATGGTGCAGCCCTCCCTCTCCTCCTCCTCATATCCCGTGGTGCTTGGCAAAGCCCTGTAGGATAGCCATGCTCCTCCATCACCACCACGCCGTTGTGCTGCTGCTGGATGGAGTCTTCCTCAACCTCTCCCTCTCTCCTTGCTGGATCAAGGCATGGGAGACGTCACCGGGCTGTACGTGTGTTGAACGCGGAGGTGCCGTCCGTTCGGCACTAGGATCTCCGGTGATTTGGATCACGACGAGTACGACTCCTTCAACCCCGTTTTCTTGAATGCTTCCGCTTAGCGATCTACAAGGGTATGTAGATGCACTCTCCTTCCCCTCGTTGCTGGTTTCTCCATAGATAGATCTTGGTGACACGTAGGAAAATTTTGAATTTCTGCTACGTTCCCCAACAGTGTGCAGATTGCCAAACTTAAAGCTATAATCTGTGCAACTACATGCATTGTTGTGCCAACTGATGACAGTTTTCTGTGCAATTTCCAAAAAAGAGTGACCAGACATCAAAAGAACATAGAAGGAAGACACTGTTGGAAAAAAACAAAAAAGAACTCACTTGTAATTTGCCAAACACACCAGGAGAGATAGTATCCTTTTTGATCACCTTGGCAATTAGAGTACTATCCCATGCATTTGATCGTATCGCACAGTTGCTTACTGGGATGTCATGTACGAGCGCATCAAGGTATAGTATCTGCACCAGACCCAAACAAAGGAAAAAGCCAAGTTCAGTTATTGTTATGAGAATTTCAACAAACTATAACTGCATAGAAAGAACAGGAACAGATGGAAAAAAGTGGTCGTTTTCACTAACCATCAAGTGATACAAGCAGCAGCAAACAGTTTGCTTCTCCTGGTCCATGTTCCGGAAAGCTTCGTTAATGTGTTCTGCTACAAAGAGGCAGATGTTTGTATTCTTTAGCATTTGATGATCTAGCACAAGTCCATAACACTTTGGGCTGAGCTTCAAGGCCGTGGTTGGTGCTAGAAAAGTGCTGAAGGCAACCGCAAGCCAGGCCATAAAGAATGTGTCATCCGTTCTTCCAGCCATATGCTCAATCATCTTGAGCCATGTAGTGATCTGGGGATGAGAATTTCCAGTTATGTTGAAAGCCTGTCTGAATCTCCTAGTGGCATCCTTGTCAACTAAATATCTGACTTTTGGACCCTTGTTTGGGAGATCAAATACCCTCTGAACACTGTCAGCATCGACACGAATCCTTCCCCTTCCTGGGAAAACCATTTCAGAGGTCTGTGGCTGGTAGGACTACACCAGGAACTTAGTGAGGTCCGCTGGAAGTGTGTCTGATAAGTTCAATAGCCCCCCGACCGACCTCGAAACTAGCTCTGATTTCTGTAGTGGGGTTAGAGAGGCGTTGAAATTTGCAAAGCGCGCTGGTGATGCCCTTATCCTGCCTGCTTGTGATGGTTGCTCCACATCTTCCCCTGGAGGCACCTCAACTCCTTCACCGCTGCCCTGTTGATTAGAAAATGAAAGCATTACACAAACATTAAACACAAGAGAAAAAACAAGAATGAAAAAAACTAGCAATCATCATTTGAATCAGTATTAGAATGAGCTATATATTCATAAAATGGATCATGCCAACTAATATGATGTATTTGTGCAACTAATAAAGCTCATGAGGACAACTGCAAAGACTGCCAGTGTGCAACTGAATGTGCAACAATAAAACAGTAAATAAAAAAAGAACGAGACCTGGCAGCTACAAAAAGTTCTAGTGTATGTGCAACAATAAGAAATGATATTGCAACACAAGAAAAACAGTAACTAAAAAAAGGTTTGCAAATAACTATTCAAATAGCTCATAAACACACACAAAAAACCCACATACCTCAGCATCTGATGCGGAAGATGCGACAGCTTCTCCAGCAACTGCTGCCTGCACAAAAAAATGACCACTCATGTCAACTATGAAAAGATGCCAACTAGTGAACTACAAGATGCCAACTAATGCCAACTAATGTCAACTGTATTTAAATCAAAATGACTAGAGATGTCAACTACAAAAGGTTGTTATTGACAGACTAAAAACAAAAACATTGTTCAGAACTGCTGCATAATTTCATCACTATCTAAAAAAAGCGAGAAAAACACTTATATTTGAGATTTTACTTACCCTAGAAGATGACTCAGCTCCCTTGCCAAGTGCTGCACGTCTAGTCCGCTTTACAACACGGAACTGATCAGCATCCTAAGAAAAAAAAAACATGAGCATGGGAAAAAATAAAAAAATGTTATATGACCCAAACAAAACCAAAAAATGGACTTGTATCATCAACATGCCACTTACCTCAACATCCTCTCCCTGCTCAACACTCTGTGCGGGTCGTGGCTGGCAATTAGCAGGACCTTCGAGTTCCGGCGAAGAGGCTGACTTCCAGAACGCTGATTAAGCAACCAAAAGAAAACATGAAAAAAAAAGACATTAGCATACATGCATAAGTTGAAAAACAACTCAAAAACAAGAGAAAAAAAGTGAATAAAAATACATCTCCTTGATTGCCACCCGCATCTTCTCCTATTATAACCATTTTTGCCCTGCGGCAGGAAATACAACAAAAAAAACATAGTTAGAAGATGTGGACAACCAACTACTACAATGATGCAGCCAACTGGGCAGTAAACCTTGTGCAAACTGGACATCAAATAAGCCAACTAACTTATTTCTACCTAATTATTACTTGCCAACTGTGACAAGTAATACCTAGAAAGAAAAAAGTTAAGTAAAGGCAACAAGCTCAGTGAGATAACTTATTCTGAAAAAAGTGTCCCTAGTTGAACATGAAGGGAGACACATGAAAACAACCACATCCACAACAAAAGACTTGCACATTGAGAAAAATTAAAATGGAAAATTGGCAAGCATTGGTACTAATTTGCACAAATCAAGGGGTCCTAGTTGCACAAAGCAGGAGAATAACACATAAACCACCATAGCCACCACAATGCTGGTGAATTTGGTAGATTATATTGGAAAACTGGCAAGCATTGGTGCTAAAATTGTACAAACAAGAGTCCCTAGTTGCACATAGCAGAGGGGGAAACAGCCAACTAGTAAAAGTGTATAACATATGCAACTAAGTAAAACCAACTAAGTGGAGCAACTGGCACAAGTGTATAACATATGAATAGCCAACTTAGTAAAAGTGATGCAGCCAACCGATCAGGCAACTTGTGCAACTGAACACAGTATAGACAACCACCTAGTACAAAAACAGTGAGCCAACTGACCAAAACAACTGTTGCAACTGCAGAGCATATGGACAGCCAAGTACTATATGGACGCAGCCAACTGAGGAGAATTTTGTGCAACTAACCACTTAAATCTCTTAACACCAACTACGAAATCAGCCAATGCATTGCACATAACATTGCGCACATCTAATACAAACTTACAGAATAACTAAGAATCATCAACAGATCTCAAATCTCTGCAAAATTGAATGGAACATGAAGTAAACAGCCAAATCGCCCTAAAATCGCGCAAACGGGGACTACACGTTGACCCTGTCCAGCCACCCCCGTGCCGTGAACTACGCCTCCAATGATTCCCCCGCGAGGAGAACCACCCGCAAGCCGTCGCCAAACTGAGCACTCCGCCGCGACACCCCGTTCGGTGGAGAGGATGGCGAGGAGGAAGACGAAGACGGAATGGGGAGAGAACTCGCTGTGGCGAGGGATTCCAGGCCACCTTGTAGATCCCGACCACCGTTGGGCGCGTGCTGCGAGATGGGAGAACGGAACTCAACGTGACCTCGCATTCCCCTCGCCCTAAAATCGCAGGAAATCAAAGATAAGCGGGGGTAGTTCGCGCCGTTCCCGAACCCTAGAGAGCATTCCCCTCGCATTTCGGCACCATCCGCGCTCCGCGAGATAGAGAAAGGGAGGAGAAGCATGTAGAAGTGGAGGGAGAGCATACCTCCGGCGGCGAGGAGCACCAGCGATTCCCCGGCGAGGAGAACCACCCGCAAGCCGCCGTCAAATCTGAGCACTCCGCCCGCCATGCCCCGTTCGGTGGAGAGGATGGCGAGGAGGAAGACGATGAAGGAATGGGGAGAGAGAGCACACTGCGGCGAGGGATTTCAGGCACAGATTTCGAAAACCGCCGCCCACGACCCCCACTACTCTCTCCTCTATCACTTACAGGTGGGCCTCCCACGTCCGGATGCGGACAAAACCGCCCACGACCGCGGTGCGCGACCAGGTGGCACCTGGCGGATCTGGAAGCGATCGTTCGCGCGATCGAACGGCCACGGGCCGGCCGCTTTTTAGATTTCAGGTACTTTCTTTTTCCTGTTTATAAAGAAACAAAAACACAGCAAGTACAGTGTATCGAACACGCGATCTCTTGGCTCAAAGTTCGTTAACACAACCAACCACCCAACCGACTTCACGTGTCTACTTTTAGCGTTTCTCTTCTCATAATCTTTTTTGTTTTCTGGAATACTTTTGTTTGGTTTTTTGTTCTTTCTTTTTTTTTGGAATGGTTTTTTTGCTAAACTTTTTTTAAATACATGAATTTCCTTCTCAAAATCGTGAATGTTTTTTGAATTCGATGAACTTTTTAAAAGTTTAATGAACTTTTTCAAATTTGATGAACTATTTTTCGAATTCGATGAACTTTTTACAACTTTGATGAAGTATTTTTCAAAACCGATGAACTTTTTTCAAATTCAATGAAATTTTTTCCAAAATCACTGAACTTTTTTTTTAAAATTGTGAACTTTTTTTTTAAATCGATGACCTTTTTACAAAGTTAGTGAACTTTTTTTCAAAACCTATGAACTATTTTCAAATTTGTGTACCTTTTTGAAAATCGATGAACTCTTTTTCAAATTCGATAAACTTTTTACAACTTTGATGACCTTTTTTTCAAAATCAGTGAACTTTTTTCCAAAATCAGTGAACTTTTTTTAAAAAGTGAACTTTTTTTAAATCGATAAACTTTTTACAAAGTCAGTGAACTTTTTTTCAAAATCTATGAACTATTTTCAAATTTGTGAACCTTTTTGAAAATTGATGAACTCTTTTTCATTTTTTATGAACTTTTTTGAATGCATGAACTTTTTTCTATCTCGTGATGTTTCTGAAATCTGTGAACATTTATTAAAAAAAATCAAAAGGAATCACATTTTTCTATATAGCGCGGATAGGGTTCAGTTCTTAAAAGTTTAGCGTTACAATCTTTCACGTGGGCATAGTTGGTCTAGTGGTTAGGCTAGCATGCACTACAACAAGTTGGCTCGGCTCGAATCCTCCCAAGAGTGAGTTTCGGGTTGAATTTTTTGCGCCGTAAATCTATTTTTGACAGTACGCTGCGTGTTCAGGGGCCGGCCCACTAATATGCTCCAGTGGGCGTCTGGATCCTCAACCGGCGCATAAAGCACCCGTTAGGAGCTCCCATTTGAGACAGGCTTATTTTGGGAGATCGAGAGCAGGCGCAGTGGCACAACCCGCACAATAAGTGGCGGTAGCTGCAATCTGTCGGGATATTTCAGGCGCATTCCAAGAGGCTTCGGCGGTCGTTTTTGCAAATATGGATGATCCAGAAGTGTTGGAAGCCCTAGCGATTCAAGAAACTATGTCTCTTTCGGAAGATATATACGTGCAGAAGATAGCAATCACATCGGATTGCAAGAAGGTGGTGGAAGCTATCAAGACAGGCACCTCGGCAACGTATGGAGCATTCACGTGCGATCGCCCGCGTGTACTCGTCGGAGACCGGCATATGGGGTAATCTCATGTCAACACTGCTTCCACCCAAGGCTTCGAATTCTCTTATGCTATTCCCCCCTAGGATCAATATGGCATTTCCTGGTGTCCTAGTTGGGGATTCGCTTTACTGGTTGCTTTCTGCCAATGCGGCTGGCATCCTCGAGTTTGATTTGGGTAGGCGGAGCTTAAGTGTGATACATGTGCCATTGGACATGTATGCTAGGGGCGGTTCCCACTTCACCGTTATGCAAGCAGATGATGGGTGGCTTGGTTTCTTTTTTCTGTCAAGATTCACCGCACAATTATGGAAGAGGAAGATTGATTCTGATGGTGTTGCTTCATGGGTGATTGGAAGAACTTTCGAAATTGACAAGCTATTTCCCCTTAATTCAGTGAAGTGGGGAGGGGTCCTTACGATATCAGGGTTTGCTGAGGACAATAATGTGGTGTTCCTGTCGACACTTACCAGCCTATTCATGCTACAGCTTGAGTCATTGCAGTTGAAGAAACTTTTTGATACTGAAATCGTGTGCCGCTATCATGCATTCGAAAGTGTCTATGCTGCAGGTAATAGCATCCGTTTACAATGTGGGTGTAACAAAATCAAGATATGTTTTGTTAATTGGTAGGTTCATGTCATTCACATTGTTTTGTGTTCAGCTAACCATTTCAAGTAGTGCCATATCACTTTTTTCATTTGCTACTTGATGATATTGTCAACATGTAGTGATGTTGTTCTGTAGTGTTTTCTCTTCTATGTGATGTGATCTAGAAAAACATTGGTTAGTGATAGCTAGCCAGTTTTGCTTCCGTAGCAAGCTGATTGTACTGTATCATGATTTTGAGTTCCCTCAATTGAAGCCACTGGGTGACTCTTAAATCCAAAACAGAGTTAACTAGTTGGTTTGGTGTTTATCAGACAGTTCATATTTATCTTTTTTAGAAGAGTCATGTTACAAGCAGCGAGTTCATTAGTACCAGAGTTATCAATAAGTCAAGTTTATTTGTTTTTTTCTTGCTAATTTTTTTTTCAAAAAATGAATATTCAGGATCATTTCTATCTAGATTTTATTAGTATGGATTTTCTTTATTTTCTTTATCTGATATGATATAACACGAAACGGGCTTCAGAATAATTTTATCTAACTTCTCCCTTCTGATCAGCTAATAGTCTGAGCTTGCATATTCTTCATTTTGTGACACTAGTGAGGATACACTGTTTTGATATTACTATCTACTCCCTCCGTTCGGAATTACTTATCTCGGATATGGATGCATCTAGAACTAAAATACGTCTAGATACATCTATTTCTGCAACAAGTAATTCCGAACGGAGGGAGTATATTTGATAGTAGATGGGGTTCTGTTTATCTACTCCTATGTTGTATTTAACTTGGTTGTTTTACCTATATTACATATGTGATTTTATCTAAATATCTCATCGATGCCCTCATATCTATTTGACTTTTTGTTTGAATGATGTTGGTCCCTGACCTCATATGCTTGTAGGCATGGGCATTGGTGGTGGACATGGTGGATCTGAACTTCTGCACAACACATAAGATGATTGGTCAGATAAATATTGCTATCATATGTATTCGATTGAGTAGGTAAGCTTATCTTCAAGTAGTAGCTGAGTGAAGCATTTTTCCTTTTCCTTGCTTCATGGATATTTGTATGTGTTATTTTTAACTGTTGCTACATTGCATTGATATTTTTGTGGCTGTGAAATTTATTGAGAGTGAGGTTTTTATGCTGTCAGAGTAATTGATAACCAATAGTACCTGACTATTTGACTTAAAACTTCCTTTGCAGCAATTGCCATTTCACATTGCTCTTCATTTTGGAGCTTTGCAATACCTAGTGTTTACTTGTAGTGCTTGTGCAATTATACTAATGTAAGGCTCTTAGGCGAGTTGCCTATACGTATATTCTTAGCTTAGTTTATTTGTCACTCTTGACTCGCATGTGTAAGCGGCTATGAGCCTCTCGTTTTTTTTCAAGTCATTAAGGGGCAGGAAATATGAAAGTAGACACTTCAGTTCATATTCCATGACCTATCTAATAAAATACGATAATCTTCTTCTCAAGGAAGTACTCCCTCCGTTCCAAAATAGATGATCCAACTTTATATTAACTTTGTACTAAAGTTAGTACAAAGTTGGGTCATCTATTTTGGAATGGAGGGAGTACACAGCAAGTAATCTTAATGTATTCGTGATGCGACAGCCCGTTCCCCTCCCGAAACCCGCCAGAGGCGACTCCATTGGCGATTTCCTACCCTCCTGCGGAAATCGTCGATGGCTTGTCCCTGTAACCCAGAAACCTACGAAAACCAACCTCGAGACCCCTCTATGCAACCTTCCCCAACCAGAGCACACCCTTTCACCCACCCTCCAGAGTCGTTTTAGGAAATCTCTGCAGGAGATCCAGAAACTAAAGCTCCGCCTCCTGTTCCTGAGGTTTCGAGTGAAGATCGTGAGTGGCAAACTATTGGCTTCCCCTGAGGAAGGAGACAAGGAGCCACCTGATCCAGGTCGTGATCCACCTTCAGAGACCCTTCCGTTTTCTGAATTAAAAGTCCATGATGAACTAGAGCGTATATGGGTTCCGTTTCAGTTTGAGGAGAACTTTCGTTTCCATCTTCTGGGAGTTATTTGGAGAATAATGAGGGCATTTACAAGCCCATGGAAGATCTGCTATTTAGGAGGCTGCTGGTGCTGCGCTTTCCATCATTCTCCTTGGGAAGCCACACCAGCCATTGCTCCACGCACTACAGGTGTTCGACCGATTGCCTGATGGCGACATCTAAAGCCCATCTGAAGATGACTTCCCTGGTGACTCCAGGGATGGTGTCCAAGTCCACGAGGGATGCGTCAGGGTCCCTGTTGGCCGCTGGGAGCTCAGCCGCTCAAGACGACGGCGAAGCCATTCGCCGGCCGGGTAAGGAGCTTTCCCTCTCTGCTGCGGATCCAGTGAAGAAAACCCTGATCATTAACATATCGGGGGCTCGCGAAGCGGTTCAGGCGCGTTTTCTGGCTGTTGGTCTCTTCTTGTCTGTGCTGATGGTGAACCCCCGTCAGTTGATTGACCATATGAAAGGGGTCTGGAAGATCCATGGGGCGTTGGGCGATCATCAGATGTCGGCAAAGGAAGGACGTAAGTTCGTCATAGAATTCTCAGAAGATGGTGATCGACAACATGTCATTAGGGGTGGCCCATGGTAGTACAAGGGAGACCCGTTCTTGGTTGTAGGCTTGGAATCTGGGGTTGACCCTGCTTCGGTTGTGTTCTCTCATGTTCCTATTTGGGTTCAGTTCCGGGGTATTCCTTTTTACCTCCTTACAAAGGAACTTGCCCGAAATCTGGGAGAACGGGTTGGGAAGATGCTGCTGGTTGATCAGCACGCGAGGGGCAACATCTGCGACAAATTTCTGTGTGCGATAGTGTTGCTCCCCTTGTACTCTGCTCTGCCAAAGGAGATCACTCTGGCTGACGAGATAACTGGAGAAGAGGTGATTGTTTTCCTGCGCTATGAAAGACTTCCAAACTTCTGTTTATTCTGCGGCTTCTTAGGGCATATGGAAGCCAGTTGTGATCTTCCTAATGATGAGAAAAAACTGAGGTATTCCAAGGACATCAGTGTGCGTCCAGTGCACTTTGATGACCCCCGTGCCTGGTTCCTTGCCGATAAGATGGGGAAACCAAAGCCCTCGCAGGCTGCTACCTCTCCTTGGCGTGCCCCAAAGCCAAACTGCAGCTCTCAAATCAACACTCCAAGTGTGGATGTGGTGTTGAAGACGGTTGAGAAAGTGAGTGAAGATGTTGCTCGCCTTTCAGTGGGTGAGCTAATGGAAACCGATGCCCCCCGGAAGGGTTCAGACAACAACATTGATGTGGGGGATGGATCTCCCAGTGATCCAGTTGGCGCCTCGGCTGCTGTGGGTCTGCTGAACGACATGGTGGATGCTTCTCGCACCGCTGATCCTGCCTTGGTTTCTGCACCTAACCCCAGCAACACAAAGAAGGAGGGAGACAAGGTGCAAATGCAGACCAATGTGCTGGGCCAAATGCATGGAAATGAGGCAGAAGACAAGAAGACGCCTGAGCCTGAAGAAATAACTTTACCGGCGGGCTGGTCCCGGAGCTCCCTCCATAGACTAGTGCTGGTGGTGGCTCCGTCGACGACGCCCAGCGTGTTGTTGAGGATCTTGTTAATCTGCAGGGGGTCGTTAAAGAGATGGACCATCCAAACACGGTCAAGAACAAAGTATATCTGAGAAAGAGAGGCCATAAGGGGGACATGCATTCTGGTAAAGGAGGAGGCGCCGCTTCTGTTCTCGGCAAGCGGCTGGACAGAGTCAAGGATCCTCTTTCTGTAGAACCTGAGAGCAATAGCGCTGATGTAATCACAAGTAACAAAAATCCTAGAGATGTGGGTTCTGTAGAGGTAGAGCACTATAAGGTTGAGAAGGGTGGTCGGGAAGCTGCCGGCCTAGGGGCTGCCGGTAAACTGACGGGCGCGAGTGTTAGCGCCCGTCAGGAGCCATGAAAATCTTGGCCTGGAACTGCCAGGGACTGGGGCGGCCCCGGACAGTTCAGGAGCTGACACGCCTTGTGCATGTTCACTGCCCGGAGATTGTGTTCCTCTCCGAAACTAGGCAAGGTAAGCATTTTGTGGAGGGGGTGGGGCGTAGAATTGGCTTCAGGCACAGTATCATTGTCTCTATGAAAGGGAAGGGGGGAGGCCTAGCCCTCTTCTGGGATGATTCCGTAGATGTCGAGTTAATAAACTACGGAATCCATCATGTCGATGTAAAAGTTTTTGTTTCTGGTGAAATAAAATGGAGAGGAACCTTTGTTTATGGTGAGCCCAGGTCCCAGGACCGGCATTGTATGTGGGATCTGTTAAGACGCATCAAATCAAACGCTAGTGAACCTTGGCTCATGATCGGTGATTTTAACGAGGCCATGTGGCAAAGCGAACATATCTCTAGAAAAAGAAGGAGTGAACCCCTGATGAAAGCTTTCAGGGAAGTTTTATCTGAATGTAATCTGCATGACCTTGGGTTTAAAGGAGTGGGCTGGACGTATAATAACAATCAATTAGGGGATAAAAATGTTCGAGTGCGGTTGGATAGAGCTGTCGCTTCGCCTGAATGGCAGGACATTTTCTCTGATGCGTGCGTCAAACATCTTGTGTCGCCGAGATCTGACCACTGTCCTCTTTTACTCTGCCTAGAGAAGTTGCAATTTAAGAGAAGGAAAAGGAAAAAAGGTCGCTATGAAGTGATGTGGGAAAGAGAGGAGGCCTTGGCTGGGATAATTGAGAATGCCTGGAACCATCATGCCCCTGTCCGAGACCTCAAGCACCTAACTGAGAAGGTGGACTGTATCATGGAAGTTCTTAAAGCCTGGAGCAACCAATCTATTGGTTCTATTACAAAAGAATTAGCCAAATGTAGAGGGAAACTAGCGGATCTGTTGAAGGACTATAACACACATGAGCAGGAAATAAAGATCTTATCAGCAAAATGGATGAATTGTTATTGCGGGAAGAGCTTCTTTACCTTCAAAGGAGTAGAGTTACGTGGCTTCGTGAGGGAGACCAAAACACCAAATATTTTCAGCAAAGGGCCTCTTGGCATGCCAGAAAGAACAGGATCAAAAAACTTCGGAAGGCTAATGGGTAGTTCACAAACAATGAAGAAGAAATCAAAGCGATTGCAAAGGGGTTTTTCTGTGATCTGTTTATAGAAGACTCAAATGTGAACCCTGCGGGCTTGCTGAATCATATTGAGACCTTGGTTACAAATGAGATGAATGAAAAATTAATGGAAGAGTTTACGGTGAAAGAGATCAGCGACGCCCTATTTCAGATTGGGCCGCTAAAATCCCCGGGGCCGGATGGTTTCCCCGTGCGTTTTTACCAGCGAAACTGGGATGTTCTAAAAGAAGAGGTGGTCGGAGCTGTAAAGCAATTCTTTACGGATGGTGTCATGCCGAGTGAGTTGAATACTACTACTATTGTTCTCATCCCCAAGACTAACCAAGCAGTGGAGTTAAAAGATTTTCGGCCAATCTCTTTATGCAATGTTATTTACAAAGTGGTGTCGAAGTGCTTAGTGAACCGCTTGAGACCGCTCCTGGACGACCTTATTGGCATTGAGCAAAGCGCTTTCATCCCAGGAAGGCTCATTAGTGACAACACTCTTATCGCGTTTGAATGCTTCCATGCCATCCAAAAGGGGAGGAACTCAAGTTACTCGTTCTGCGCTTTCAAGATGGACCTCTCAAAAGCTTATGACCGTGTGGACTGGAAGTATTTAAAGGGTGTGCTCACTAAGTTGGGGTTCAACCCTAGATGGGTGAGTTGGGTCATGGCGTGTGTTACTTCTGTCTGATATGCCATAAGTGTGAATGGGGAGCTTTCTGAGGAGTTCTCCCCTTCTAGAGGTTTACGCCAGGGCAATCCTCTTTCTCCCTTCATGTTCCTCTTTGTCGTTGATGGTCTGTCCAGATTACTAAAGAATGCGATAAACAAGGGCGAACTAAGAGAGCTAAAGATTGCTCGGTCTGCCCCTGGGATATCTCACTTATTTTTTGCTGATGATATTACCCTGTTTTTCGAAGCTAATGGTCAGCAAGCTTCAGTGGTAAAAAAGGCGATTCAGGTGTTTGTTAGGAGCACTGGCCAACTGGTTAGCCATGAGAAATGTTCCCTCCTGTTCAATTCTGAGTGCCCAGCTTCTAGGATGGAAGAAGTGAAGGAGGTTCTAAGTGTCCAAAATTGTACTTTCGAGGAGAAATACCTGGGGCTACCCACACCGGAAGGGCGTATGAAGGCTGAGAAGTTTCAGCCTATCAACGACAGGTTCAACAAAAGGCTATCTAACTGGAATGAAAGATATATGGCCATGGCTGCAAAAGAGGTTCTCATCAAATCCGTTGCTCAAGTGCTTCCCACTTACACGATGGGTGTGTTTAAGATGCCGATGAGTTTCCATGATGATTATATGAAACTTGTGAGGCGTTTCTTCTGGGGGGGGAGCAAGGACAGAGGAGGGTTCATTGGGCCTCTTGGGAATGCTTGATCAAACCAAAATCTCAGGGAGGAATCGGTTTCCGCGACACTGTTAGTTTCAACTAGGCTCTCTTAGCGCGACAGGCTTGGAGATTAATCCAGTCGCCAGAGAGTTTATGTGCTCGACTCTTCAAAGCAAGGTACTACCCTAACGGCAATGTCCTTGATACAGTGTTTTCTGGTGAAGCATCTCAAGCGTGGAGGGGAATCGAATTTGGTTTGGAGCTTCTGAGGAAAGGAGTAATCTGGAGGATTGGAAATGGTGATTGTATCCGTATTTGGAGGGACAATTGGATTCCTACAGAACCGTCCCTAAAAATTCTTGGCAGTAGGAAACGGTCTAGGATTCGCAGAGTGTGTGATCTCTTCTTACCTGAGAGAAAGGAATGGAATGAGGAGTTGGTGAGACAGGTGTTTTGGCAAAATGATGCAGAGGTGATCTTAAAGATAAAGATTCCGATACATGAGATGGAGGATACTCCAACGTGGCACTATGAAACGTCCGGGCATTTCTCTGTTCGTAGTGCGTACAAGCTTGCATATAATTTGAAGCACTGTAATAACAACCTAACCGGAAGTAGCGCTGCTCCAAAGGGGGACAGGAATATGTGGAAGTTGGTGTGGAATGCTGATATCCCAAACAAGGTCCGGTCCTTTGGTTGGAGGTTGGCCTGTGATAATCTTGCTACAAAGCAGAATAAATGCAAAAGGAATCTGGAGATTGATAGTACGTGCAATATTTGTGGTATGGCAGGCGAGAACAGTTTTCATGCTGTGGTGGAATGTACCAAAGCCCGTGCCTTAAGAGATCAGTTGCGAGGGGTGTGGGATCTTCCCGGGGAAAGGGTTCTTATTTAAAATGGGCCTGACTGGCTTCTAATCCTCCTTGCAAAAATCAAACCAAGGCAGCGTGATTTGGTGCTTCTTGTGTTCTGGCGTGCTTGGTTCCTCCGAAATGATGTGGTCCACAACCAAGGGAAGAGCTCCATTTTAGACTCGGTTAGATTCCTGCAAAACTTCTCTGTTTCTTTTTGGGGTGAATGCCTCGCTACTGATGATAAAGGAAAGAAGCCGGTTGTTGCGCCTTCTCCTCAGAAGTGTCATATTGTTGACCAAACCTGGTCCAAGCCATGCTGGTATGTCTAGTTGGACTAGACCTCCTGTGGGATGGCTGAAAGTAAACACAGATACTGCATTTGTGGCCATTTCGGGTGAATCTAGTGCTGGGTACATTATAAGAGACTTCATGGGCAGACTTGTTAGAGCAGAGGGCGTAAAACTCCATCCCTGTGCAAGTGCCGAAGAGGCTGAAGTTTGTGCGTGTGTCACTGGGCTGAAGGCTGCTCTTGACTTGGGAAATGATAAGATCATCGTAGAATCTGATTCTGCTGCAGTTATTTTGAACATTCTGTCCTCTGCAACCCCTCTTGCAGCTTGGAGAGAGCATTATATTGTGATTAGGGATCTTATTCAAGATAGTTCAAACATTGTCTTTCAAAAGATTGGGAGAGATGGCAACAAAGTTGCTCATGAGTTAGCCAGTCTAACCCGGAGCAGTGGTAGGGGGGCTGTCCATATGGGCGAACTACCACTGGTTTTGGCGTTGCTGGTGCAATCTGATTGTAATGACTGTGATGATATTTTAATATAATTGCAACCTTTCCCCTCAAAAAAAAATCTAATAAACTCAGTGGCGGAGCTATCCCAGATCTTCAAAATATAGATGTTTGGGGTGGCCAAAGACTATTTTTTTTCTAATTGAGAATCCTAAAAGAATTTCCTTCACAATTTTGACCAAGGTTGGGGGGGGGGGGGGGGGGCGCATGGCCCCTGCAGGTCGAGCTGTAGCTCCGCCAGTGAACTCTAGCATCTCTATAATTTCGGGCATTTGCACTAATATTTGGGGATTCTGAACATAAAAAAAACTTAGTATGAAATTTTATTAATTATGATATTTACGTTATAGTTTGCATCACCTGGTACCGGTGCCGCATGAGTTCTTCTACTCCCAGGAGAGGCTGGGCTCCTACTACTCCCACAGGATTTGTTTCGGGTCCTGGATTGCGTGATGCTCTACATGTCGACGAGGTGATGTCTGTTTGTGGAGTATCGTTTAGAGTGTTTGTACTTCGCTGGGTCCCGAACTGTGATGTTTTGCCTGTTTCTGGAGTATTGTTTAGAGTGTTTGTAGTTTGCTGGGTCCTGAATTGCGATGTTTTTCCTGATCCTGCGAGACTGGTTAAGCCCTTGTAGCCGGAGGCACTACCAGCTTCTGTATTGGGGATTGGGGGGGGGGGGGGGGGGTGGATTCCCTCCCGAATTGGTGGCTGTTTTATGGGAGTCTGTTCTTTAGTCAGATTGATTACCTTACACTCTTATTTTCTTTTTTGACAAAACAATAAGTTAAGAAAATTCTAGTACATCGGTTTTCGTTACCTCGGCTGCCTAAACCACTGTCTTCCCTAACACCATTGGTAAACCTAGATTCACCTGGGCTCACATTCAGACTGAAGCCACTAAAGCAAAGGTCTTCCACTTAAGAACTTTTGGGTTGTGTACCCAGGCTTCATTGAGGTGGTTCAACAAGCTTGGAGTCTTGCATGAAAAACAGGACGGCACCTGCACATATCTTCTAAACCCTATTACCTTTTGTTCTTATCAAATTAGGGTTGCTCTTCAAAAAAACTGAAATATAGTTGATTCTGGAGCAAAATCTTTGTCGCACCTGGTTGCTGCGCCCCCCCCCCCCCCCCCCCCCCTTCATTGTTGCGGCTGATCTTCCCTAATTCATAATCAAGTCAGCATTGCTTCCAGCCATGTATTTTCATCATGCATTTTTCTTCCCAGCGATTGCTTTGCTGTCTCAAAGGGCTACATGAAACCTTTGCTGGCTCTTTGGTTGTATGGCATGATCCTTTCCCCTTGCCTGTCTTGGGCTGCCCATGAGCCTGTCTTGTCCTCACATTGAGACTTCTCACTACTGATCAACCACATTGGGTGCTGTTTTTCTTCATGCTCCAGTTTCCTCTCTCAAGGAGGCAATTTAGGATGTTAATCTGCCTTAAGTGCACTTTCCACCTACTACATGGGTTTACTCCAGCTTCTAGAAGCTGTAAAAGAAAATATCGTTTATGCTCGCCACCACTGTCTCTGGGGCAAATCTGAAACCACGGGCCGCAGGAAATCTCTTGCTGCTTGGGCAATGGTTTGCAAACTGAAGGACAAAGGTGGCCAGGGTATTATCTACCTCACAGTTCAAATGAAGCTCTCGTGCTTTGCAGTCCTTTGCGTTTGATGCCAAAATCACTTTCTGGTCGGTGAAACTCTTTGATAACATTATCTATCTCTTCCACCTGCCTATGTCCAAGCAGTCATAAAACGGTATTCACAATCTCGAGCAATTTCTTGAAAGCACACGCCTTGATTACAACAGCAAAGACAACTGGACATGCGTTTGGAATGCCAATACACATCGAGCTAAAAGATTCTGCGCCATCCCGTAACACCCCCAAATGGATATGGAGTTGCAGCTGTTCTCCAAAGCTAAAAAGCCTTTGCTTGGTTTATGGTACAAGACTCTGCCTCAACACCAGGGACCTAGTTGTCCACCTAAATCAAATGGATGTAAGCTGCACGTCCTGTGTGCTCTGTACAAATGGTGCTCTTGAAACTAAGGATTGCATCTTCCATTTTGAATTCAGCATAGCTTGTTGGAGATATCTGGGAATACACTGGCAACCTGTGCAGGACTTTGCACTGGTTATTAAATTGGGTTTAACTCTTTCTGCATGCCTTTCTTCTTTGATGTCATGTTCATTGCAGCGTGGCACATTTTGAAGCAATGGAACATTGAAATCTTAAATAAAATGTTAGATTAGCCATGCATACCTAGAAAACCACTTGTAAAATTGACCTTCTGCTATAGGCTTTCAGATGGAAGGAGAGTCTAAGACCTTCCCCGTGTGGCTTAATTCACTAGGCTAATCGACGTCTTAGTCTGTCTACCATTTCATCCTATCTGCTTTGTAATTATCTGTACTTTTTCTCTCCCGTAGTGTTCTTTTCTCCTACATATTCTTGTTCAGCTCCTTTGTACAGTTCCTTCTTCTTATTTAAATTTATTTCACTATCGGGACCTCCCCTACAGTTTTCTGTCAAAAAGGAAAAAAAAATGTGGAATAACATTGTGACATACATACTGCTACATGATACAGGCGCATTGATGTTAAAGAAAATTGGCATGTCTTGAATCGTTTGACTCTTAACATAATACCTACTCTTGATTTACTAAAGAGCAACTACATCCAAATAAAATCTTTCCTTTTGAATAAGTCAGTAAAACTTGCTGAAGTACAACAATTATACAGTCAATTTAGCCTTGATCAGTTGGGGGGGGGGGGGGGGGGTCTAAGGGTATGTTTTATCTGGTCCAAGATACATGTTGCTATGGTTTTTATACAGTTAAACTCTTCAATTTTGGACGGTAATGTTTAATAATTTATATTGAATATGTAATACAGTTGCCATGCCTAGAGTTATTTATTCATCATAAACACTGATTTCATTTGAGTAGTGGTATTATTTTTTATACTGTGCAGAGTACACAAATATTTATTTCAGACTGAAGGAAGTTTTACCTGAACTAAAACAGCGTCACTTATTTCCGAACGGAGGGAGTATTAATTAATAAGATGATGCATGAGGCTTGAGGCTTCTACTGCATGAATTTTATCAATTTTGATTTGCCACTGACTGTCTAGCTTGTATGTACTATAAATTATGCCTATTAGCTACGACTTTGTCATAATCTAGGCAGTTCAGCATTTCCCTCTAAGGCTCTAATTGAGATATCTGAACCACTGTTTTTTTAGCTTCCGCTGAGATCTGATGTAGCCAAAGGCTTGAGAATATGTTGACAATATAAGTTGAAGTTGTGCCACTACAAATTGACTTTTCTCCTATTGGTTTTTCCAATGATGCTGAGATGATTCAGTTTTCTTTCCATATTCTTTTCCACGATGGTGGAGCTAATGTTTTTGTGTTTTGACTTTGAGTCATTCAAAAATTTGTGAGATATAACTTAGTACATATTTCCCTGACTGACTGGCATTGATTCTTCCACAGGTATCTATCGTTCCATTCTGGTGGCTGACACGCAGAAATGGCTTGTTGGGTGAAGGTTCTTCCATTTTGTGGGCTCCACTCAGATCAGAAATTAATGTTTTATGTATCATGCACCGTTGAACTGTGATGTGGACTTCGTAGGAGGTCATCACTTAATTTCCTTACTCCCCTGTACCATCTAATATCCGTAGACAAATAGTCGACTGACATGAAGGCACAATGGGTTGCTTCAGTTAATACCTTTGAGGCTTTGTTTGCTTTATGCTTGCACGATGAGGCAAGCCGACCTTCAGAGTATCTCTCTTGCATTTTGTCTTTGGGTTCATCTTCTTGATGCTTTTCGTCTGATTATTCTCCATGTTGCCATGGTTTCTGTGCAGTTCTAAATTTCTTTGATTTTGGCCACTATGTATATTTAACATTTTATAATTTATATTACTCACATGATTAAAGAAATGGCATGACAATATTAATCATACTAACTGCTTTCGACCTGAGTAGCTGTCAAAGTATTGTCTTTTTATGCAGTGCAGTTAAAGATGAGAGACATCTATTTTGGACTGAAATAATTAACAAAACGGAGTATATGATCCCTTGCTTGAGGCTTGTACTGCATGAATTTTATTAATCTTCATTTTCTACCTGAGTAGCTCGTACGTTTCTTAAATTTACTACAAACAGATGCATGTTTTATTCTCCACGAGCCCTTCAACTATCTACGATGACAGTGAATATTTTAAATGGTTTCATAAGCTAGGGAGTCCAGCATTTCCCTCACTCCGTGCATTTGAACAACGGCTTATATTGTGATCAGATGCAGCCAAAGACTTGAGAACATGGGAATACTCTAGTCATACAAAAGTTGTTTCTTCTGAATGAGTAGTTGAAACGAAACAACTTCGTGTACGACGCCTGCTGTATGGTGCCCTACAATTTGCTCCAATGCATGAATGGTTTGTTCAGTAGTATTGGGCGAAAACATCGTACTTATAGCATCACTCTAGTTCAAACTGGTTTGACTGATGACATTGGTTACTCTGCAGGTATCTAGAGTTGCATTCCGATGGTGGCTGAGAAGTAGAAATTTCCTGTTGAGTGCAGGTGTTCTTCCATTTTGTATGCTCCATGCCGAAATGGACCTTCTATGTAGGGTGCACCGGAGAACTGTGAAGTCAACTAGTAGGATTTAATCTCTTAATTCGCGAACTACTGTCTTCATTATCTAATTTGTGTACACAATTAGCCAACTCGCATGAAGACACCGTGGTTTGCTTCAGTTAATTGGTACGTACTTTGTGGTTCGTTTGCTCCATGCTTGTACGTTGAGGCCGGCAACCCCACCTTTTAATTGGTACAAACAGATGCATGTTTTATTCTCCACGAGCCCTTCAACTGTCTATGATGACAGTGAATATTTTAAATGGTTTCATAAGCTAGGGAGTCCAGCATTTCCCTAACTCCGTGCATTTGAACAACCGCTTATATTGTGATCAGATGTAGCAAAAGACTTGAGAACATGGGAATACTCTAGTCATACAAAAGTTGTTTCTCCTGAATGAGTAGTTGAAACGAAACAACTACGTGTACGACGCCTGCTGTACAATCTGAGTATGATGAGTGATCCGATGGTGCCCTACAATTTGCTCCAATGCATGAATGGTTTGTTCAGTAGTATCGGACGAAAACATCGTACTTATAGCATCATTCTAGTTCAAACTGATTTGACTGATGACATTGGTTACTCTGCAGGTATCTAGAGTTGCATTCCGATGGTGGCTGAGAAGTAGAAATTTCCTGTTGAGTGCAGGTGCTCTTCCCTTTTGTATGCTCCACGCCGAAATGGACGTTCTATGTAGCGTGCACCGGAGAACCTTGAAGTCGACTAGTAGGATTTAATCGTTTAATTCGCGAACTACTGTCTCCAGTTGATTGGTACTTTGTGGTTCGTTTGGTCCATGCTTGCCTATTCAACCCAGCCCCATTCACGTACACTTATAAGGCCACAATCTCAGGTATTATCATTTTCCCCTGCGCACGAACCTGCTAGATGCTCCGCTGCTTCGCTTCTTTTTTCCCCCAACCACGCAGTATTGCCTGTACTGTTCTACGAGTAAATTGGGGGCAATGCTAAATTTTGGAAGATCTTGTTTCCTTGTATGAGTTTGATTAGTAGTTTAGCAATTAGTATGCCTAGTCATTTGATCTAATTGGGGATTTCTTGTTGCACTACAGATTTGTTCTTCCGAGTAGTTTCTATCGGTTGCTTAACTTGGGTTCAAAAGGGGATTAGACTTATCAATCGACCATGGTTAAGAGCGGCAGCGGCAACATCCAGTCGTACTTTAAAAGGCAAAGGACAGAGGGAGTAGCAGAAGATCCTCCACCAGCACAACATTTACCTCTGCTTCTTTAATTGGAATAGCATGAAAATCAAGAGGCTCAAATGAATAATTCAGTTCCCCTTCCTTTTGTATTTCGAGGTATGGAACGCCAAGCATTGTTGAAGTACAACTTTGAGGATACTTTAATAAAATTCAAGAACATCAAGGATCGGAAAGCTGATCTGTAGTTGCTAGTTGCCTCATAGAATGCCTGAAGTTTGAAGGCTGAACGGCAACTTGTATATTTTGGTGTGCTTAGTTGTCTTATGAAGCATATATTGCTAAATGTTAGTCATACATGTATTTTGCAACCAATATGGGTAATATAACTATATAAGTAAACTTTCTTCGAGGCTACAAGTTCTGGTTTTTGCTGAAGTTGGTTCTGTTTTTTTGTCCTCCACTAGTAGAAAACAGAGCTATGGTCCAGGCCGGCTCAGCCCATTAGTCCCGGTTCAGTCTAGAACCGGGACCAATGTGGGCATTGGTCCCGGTTCGTGAGCCCAGGGGGCCGGCCGGGCCACGTGGGCCATTGGTCCCGGTTCGTCTGGACCTTTTGGTCCCGGTTGGTGGGACGAATCTGAAACCACGGGCCGCTGGAAATCTCTTGCTGCTTGGGCAAAGGTTTGCAAACTGAAGGACAAAGGTGGTCTAGTTATTATCTACCTCACAGTTCAAATGAAGCTCTCGTGCTTTGCAGTCCTTTGCGTTTGATGCCAAAATCACTTGCTGGTTGGTGAAACTCTTTGATAACATTATCTATCTCTTCCACCTGCCTATGTCCAAGCAGTCCTTCAGCGGTATTCGCAATCTGGAGCAATTGCTTGAAACCACATGCCTTGATGACAACAGCTACAACTGGACAGGCGTTTGGAATGCCAATACACATCGAGCTAAAAGATTCTAGGCCATTCCGTAACACCCCCAAAATGGATATGGAGTTGCAGTTGTTCTCTCAAGTTAAAAAGCCTTTGCTTGGCTTATGGTACAAGACTCTGCCTCAACACTAGGGTCCTAGTTGTCCACCTAAATCAAATGGATGTAAGCTGCATGTCCTGTGCCCTCTGTACAACTGGTGCTCTTGAAACTGAGGATTGCATCTTCCATTTTGAATTCAGCATAGCTTGTTGAAGATATATGGTCATACACTGGCAACCTGTGCAGGACTTTGTACTGGTTATTAGATTGGGTTTAACTCTTTCTGCATGCCTTTCTTATTTGACGTCTTACTTTTTGGAACATTAAAATCTTAACTAAAATGTTACATTAGCCATGCACACCTAGAAAACCACTTGTAAAATTGATCTTCTGCTACAGCCTACAGGCTTTCAGATGGAAGGAAAGCTAAGACCTTCCCCGCGTGGCTTAATTCACCAGGCTAATTGACGTCTTACTTTTTGTACCATTTCATCCTGGCTGCTTTGTAATTATCTGTACTTTCCTGCCCGTAATGTTCTTTTCTGCTGGAAATTCTTGTTGGGGTCCTTTGTACAGTTCCTGTTTTTGTTCACTGTCGGGACCTCCCCTACAGTTTTCTGTCAAAAGGGAAAAATGTGGGATAACATTGTGTGCATCGTGTATATACATACATGATACAGCCATACAGGTACATCGATGTTAAAGAAAATTGGCATGTCTTGCACCGTTTGACTCTTAACATAATACCTACTCTTGATTTACTAAAGAGCAATTGCATTCAAATAAAATCATTCCTTTCTGTAAGTATAACACTTACACAGTCAATTTAGCCTTGATCAGTTGAGGGGGGGGGGGGGGCTAAGATTAAATTTCCCTCTTTCCTGTGAAGGGTAAGTTTTGCTTGCTAATGTTTAATAATTTAAATTGAATATGTAATACACTTGACATGCCCAGAGTCATTTATTCATCATAAACACTGATTTCATTTGAGTAGTGGTATATTATTTTTTATACTATGCAGAGTAAACAAATATTTATTTCAGACTGAATGAAGTTTTACCCTCAGTTCGGAAATAACTGATGCTGTTTTGGTTGAACTAAAATAGTGTCACTTATTTCCGAACCACGCGCGCGGGGGGGGGGGGGGGGGGGGGGGGGGTTGGGTTATTAATTAATAAGACGATGCATGATATCTTTGTACTGCATGAATTTAATTTTGGTTTGCCACTGATTGTCTAGATTGCACGTTACTACAAATTATGCTTATTAACTACGACTTTGTGATAATCTAGGCAGTTCAGCATTTCCCTCTAAGGGTCTAATTGAGATATCTGAACCACTGTTTATTTACCTTCCGCTGAGATCTGATGTAGCCAAAGACTTGAGAATATGTTGACAATATAAGTTGAAGTTGTGCCACTACAAATTAACCTTTTCCCTATTGGTTTGTCCAATGACGCTGAGATGATTCAGTTTTCTTTCGGTCTTCTTTTCCACGATTGTGGATCTATCTTTTTGTGTTTGAGTCATACAAAAATTTGTAAGATATAACTTGGTACATACTCCCTCCGTTCCTAAATATAAGTCTTTCTAGAGATTTCAACAAGTGACTACATACGGAGCAAAATGAGTGAACCTACACTCTAAAATATGTCTACGTATGGATGTATGTTGTAGTCCATTTGAAATGTCTAAAAAGACTTATATTTAGGAACGGAGGGAGTATTTCCTTGACTGACTGAAACTGATTGCTCCACAGGTATCTATAGTTCTATTCTGGTGGCTGGCACGCAGAAATGGCTTGTTGGGTGAAGGTTCTTCCATTTTGTGGGCTCCACTCAGATAAAAAATTGACCTTTTATGTGTCATGCACCATTGAACTGTGATGTGGACTTTGTAGGAGGTCATCGCTCAATTTCCTAACTTTCTTGTATTATATTTAATTTCCCTAGACAAATGGTCAACTAACATGAAGGCACAGTGGGTTGCTTTGGTTAGTTGGTACCTTGAGGCTTTGTTTGCTTTATGCTTGCACAATGAGGCAAGCCGGCCTTCAGTTGATATTGCTTGCTGCTTTTGTCTTTGGGTTCATCTTCTTGATGCTTTTCGTTTAATTGTTCTCCATCATGTTATCAGCTGTGGAGATATCGACATTGAATTTCTGCATGTGTCCCGTATTTTTCCATGTGTTTCGGTTGAAATTTTATCCGATGCTGCTTGATGAATGCTGAACTGCACCTGCCTGATCTGGTGCTGTTTTGCTGGCGATTCATCCAGGGTAGGGGTATTAAAACTGTAAATCGACGGTTATTCATCCAAGTGTTGCCAATATTTTTTTTATCATCGATTGAACCGCATTTTAAATAGGTTCAAAACGCTAATTTTTAGTTGCTAATTCGTATCCGCCCACCATTGGCAAGGTGGATCGTAGCATTGCTCTCTTTTTTTGGCAGCTAGCCTCTCATTCTGCCATCTCCTTTTCTTCCTCGAGGGTTTTCGCGACTTTCTCACGTAATTCCTTCATCTTTTTGCGCCGGCCCCGCCCTACTCATTTTCGTTCTTAAGAGAATCTCTAGCAGACCCCTTATATCGCGCTGAACTGCAAAATAAGCGTCGATTTACAGTTTTGCTTGAAAAATTGGCCCGAGCAGAAACCGTATCGGACCATGGCCTTTAAATTTTTTTTGCGGGGCGCCACAAATCCCCCCCCCCCACTCAACCTTTAGAAACACGGGGCGGGAGGCCGACCCGAAGGTGACCCCTATCGCTAGTGAGATTTGGAGGGAGGGATATTTCCTCGCGGTAGTTCCCGCTCTTCCTTCCCTTCGCCGCCATTTGATCTTCCTCTGCCCGCTCCGGACCACCCTCCCCGGCTCTGTAGCACCACCATGGACTCCTCCCACCCGTCTCTTGTCACCGTGGAAGTCACGGACGTGCCAAGCCCTCAAGCAGATCTTGTCGCCAGACGTGTTGCGCCCGTCGCCGTTCAAGCCTCCACCGGCCATCCCCGCAAGCACCAGGGCAACTTCGTCATTAAGAGTGGCTTTCCCGCCGCTGCGAATCCGGGGCGGGTCGTTGCCCCCCCCTCCCACGCCCCGCCGGTGAAGATGCGCAAGGTGACGGGGCGAAACGCAAGAAGGCACGCAACGAAGGTGCTGGGAGCACCGACCGCGCCACCACCTCCTTCGATCGCCACCACAAGAGCTTCCCCGATGACGCCAACTGGCGACGCTATTGCCGCCCCCCCCCCCAGGTGTTGATGGAATGGGTGGAGAGACATTGTAGCCCGGGTTTGCATGATTCGACTGCCGAGTTTGTGCACATGTTGGACGTCAACGCCGTCGACATTGATCAAGCGCCGATCGGTGATTACATCTACACTGAGATGGATGGTGGTCTGCACGGTCACGGTGTGAAAGAAGATGAGGTGGTGTTCGACCAAGCGCAAGCGAAAGTGCGCGCAAGATCGAAGAACTATTACTACAGGAATCAGCGACTTTGCCATCTGCCATGGCTGACAGCAAAGGCATGCCTGGTGGACGGCAAAGGCCTTTGTCATCCGCCAGCAGACGACAACATGTCCGACTGAATAAGCTACGGCAAAGGGTTCTTTTCCGTCTGCTGGCGGACGGCAAAGATGAAATGGTCTTTATCGTCCGCCAGCATACGACAAAGAGCCTGGACGGCACACGTGGCAGGTTAGCTCCGTTAGGGGGTTAACGGCGTGCTTTGCAGTCTGCTGGCGGGCGGCAAAGACCTTTGCATCTTTGCCGTATGCCAGCGGATGGCAAAGTGCCCATGTAGGCCAGCCTAGGTAGCTGCCACGTGGCATGCTATGTTGTCCGCTGCCAGACGGCAAAGATGCAAAGGTCTTTGTTGTCTGCCAGCAGACGGCAAAGCAACCATATAGGCCAGCCCAGTGCCCCCAGGTTGCGCAAGTAGCTGACACGTGGAAGCTTTGCCGTCTGCTGGCCATCTCTTCGACCATCATCAGCTTCCCATCTGCATCTAGTTGGATTCTTTTGCCCGTTTTGTGCCATGTCATCTGTCTGGCGTCTCTTCGACCATGAAAAGACGTTGAAGTCTTGGTACGATTGGCATATACCGAAGAACATTAACGGAGATTTTGGTATGCGTCTTCTCACCCATACCGTTGTCTACCACAATATACCTGGATGACTTGCAAATGGGACAATAGTTCAAGTCCGCATGCTGAAGCCTAAATAAGACACATCCTTTCTCACAGGCATGTATCTTCTCATAGGGCATCTTAAGAGCACGGAAAATTTTGTCTGACTGGTACAGGTTTGCAGGTAGTACATGGCATTTGGGTAGAAAACGTCCAAATATTGTCATCATTGCGTCATAGCATTCTCTGCCCAAGTTGAATTGAGCCTTCAGAGCCATTATTTGTGAGATGGCATCCAACTAACAAAGCTCAGTGTGCTTGTGGAGAGGACGTTTTAAAGACTCCAACATTTCATTGAAGGCCTTTGCAGATTCCTTCAACTCATCGTCCGAGTCCCGAGCATCCTCAAAGTCTTGCACCATCTCTTGCATCCTGGTACCATGCTCGTCGGAGTGACGACGAAGCACCTGGCACGTTGGGCAGACTCACCATGAAATGTTCACACCGTATAATCTGGCGTAAAACCCCTCTTCTGCAGGTGTTTGCCCATTTCATTCTCTGTCTTCTTGTGCCAATTGTTGCACCCGGCATAGGGGCACCATGCATGTTGTCCTCTGGCCATTTGCAAATGCGGCTCTCAGAAACCAGAGTATGTGTAGATTGGGTTCATTTTCCCATGCCCTGCTCCGGTCCGACGCAAAATTTCGGCAGCACCTCCCCGCTGTTCTCCTGATACACGTCTCGGCAATAAGCAGAGAGGATATGTACCCGAAGAACAACAGTGAGGCACTGACGAAATTCCGCATCGGATCCGGAGCAGAGCATATGGGAAAACGAACCCAATCTACACATACTCGGGTTGTCCATGGATAACATTGGACAATTCGAAAGAATCATGGTTATAAATATGCAAATGCATGCATATTTATAGATGTAACCCTTTCGAACGGGAGACACATAATGATCACTCATACTGATGATTGAAGACACCTATAGCTACCAAGTTTCATCAGCACGAAGACCGGAATAGAGCAAATGAAGGGGGAAGGAGGAGATGTCATTTGTGCTCACCCACGAATGCAGGGGCGGAGCTCGTCGAACACTAGACCCTCAAGCGACGAAAAAAATTCACATTTAAATCGAAAGATGAGTAACATAGCAATTTTGTTTTTTCCGTCAACCTAACTAAATATTTATATAGGACGAGTGGGTTACGGGGTTCCTTGGCGTCGATGGAACCCTAAATAATAAGTATCATCGGTGCGAGATACATGTGACGCTTTGCGTTGAATACTAGATCCACATCCCACAAGTGACGCCGGCGCCCGATGTTCCGCTACAATAGTTTTGGTGGCCGATGACGGTTGAACACCTTGGCGAATTTGTCTGGTAGCCTTTGCGATGAGGATTAAAGCCAAGTTTTGAAAGTTCAAACAACCAAACCGACTTGAGTCAGTTTAGGTGTTTCAAGTTTCAACACTTGGCTTTTAATTGTCGTCGCAAAGGCTGCAAGAAAAATTCACAATGGTGTTCGACCGCCATCGACGCCGAGAACTGTTACCGCGGGACGCTGGACACCGGCATCACTTGTGGGACGTGGATGTACTGTTCGACACCGACGGTGTGACGCCTGGATAATTAGGCTATAGTAACCCCACATTAATGATGCCATGTCACCTCGGATTACTATTGATAATCTCACGTTAGTTCGAAACGATTCATATTCAAAATTTGAATTTAAGTTAAACAATTAAAGTTTTCAAAACTCAAAACTAAATTGTTCCTAAGGTGTCTAATAATCCTTAGTAAATATTGGTGGATAAATTATCTTTTAATAAAATATTTAAATGCACTAAAGTAATAGAAATGACAGCCAAAAACAATTAATTAGATGCCTTTTATAAAGTTATAATAATAAAACTAAATTAGTAGTGTGCCAAAATAATTGTGGCAGTGGACTAATTAGTAACACTAATTTAGGTGCTGACTGGGTATTTTAAAAAACTAAAATAAAAGAAACTTTAAATGAAAACATTAAAGAAAATAAGTAAAAAAAAGAGAAAAAAAGAAAAGAAAAGCAAACCCCCTCGGGGCTCCGGCCCAGCAGGCCACCGGCCCAACTGGGCCACGACCTGCCAGGCCGGCCCAGCTCCCCCTTGGCCCAGCCGGCCACCCCACTTAATCCCCTCGGTCCATTGACCGAAACCCTAGCCGCAACCACTCCTCCCCCCCGATCCCCTTTCTCCCCCTCGCGCCGATCCGGATCGGCCCCCGCCCCGATCCCGTCGCCCCCAAGCCCGACGTCGGCGCACAACCCAACGCCACCCCACCGTCGCCGAACTGCCCCGCCCCACTGCTTCTTCGCCGCACGCCATCGGCCTCGCCTACCGTCACCACGCTGCCGCCCGAGGACCTCGTCACCATCACCTTCAGACCTCGCCACCCCTGGACATCGACGCCGTCACCGGTCGCCATCGCCACCTCACCGGAGCTTCTTCGCCTCGACCACCTCGCCTCTTCACCGGAACGTTGTCCCCGTCTTCCTCCCCGAGCACCGCTGCCTAGACCCCACGGCCCCGTGGTGAGGCCCCGACAACTCCTCCTCCTCCCCTGCTCCGGCCACTTCGGCCATGGCCTCGCTCACCGGCGCCCGCACGCGCACCGGCCGCCCTGACCGCATCCTGTCCTGCGTCGTCGCCAACGTCGGAGCTCTGCTCTTGTGCGCGGCGTGCCTCTTACCGCATCGTGTCTCTCCGCTCGTGCCCGCCCCTCCGGTTGCGCAGCCCCGCGCTCGTCCCTCATGCTCCCGTGCCGTGTCGCTCACCGCCATTCCTGGCCGGCCGGCCTGCCGCGTCGGCGGCCCCGTCTGTGCACGGGCGTAGCCCCTGCTGGTTGCGCCTCTGCCAGATTAGGCAGGCCCCTGCTAATTGGGGGTTAGATTAGCACTAACCCCCTCCTGTTAGTCACTAACAGTGGGCCTTGCCCCTGTTTAAAAAAAAGATATCTTCAAGCATAAATAAATAAATAAAATATTAATTAATTAATTAACCAATTAAATTTAACTTAATTAATTCTGTTTAGACTAACCTAATCATTAGGTAAACTAATTAACTCTGTTAACTAGACAGACTATTACATGTGGGACCCCCCCGTCAGCTTGACTGGTCAACGGTCAAAGCTGACCGCTGACATCACCCTGACATCATGCTGACATCATAATTACATTTTCTTATTTAATTAATTATGTTAATTCTGAAAAATGAACTAAATCTTTTAAAATTAATATAAAATAAACTGCAGCTCAGATGAAAATACTTTCTACATGAAAGTTGCTCAGAATAACGAGACGAATCCGGATACGCAACCCGTTCGTCCGCCACACCTCTCTAACCTATCGAACTCGCAACTTTCCCCCTCCGGCTCCTCTGCCCGAAAACGCAAAACACCGGGGATACTTTCCCGGATGTTTCCCCCCCTTCGCCGGTATCCCCTCTTACCGCGTTAGGGCACCCTTAGTACTGCGTATTGCCGCGTCTTGCTTTGTGTTGCATTTGATTGCTCTGTTATTTATTGTGTTTCCCCTCCGTTACTCCTTTCCGGTAGACTCCGAGACCGCTGCCGATGTCCGTGTGTTCGACTACATCGAAGACGACCCCTCTCTCTTGCCAGAGCAACCAGGCAAGCCCCCCCTTGATCACCAGATATCGCCTATTCTCCTCTATACTGCTTGCATTAGAGTAGTGTAGCATGTTACTGCTTTCGTTAATCCTATTCTGATGCATAGCCTGTCATTGCTGCTACAGTCATTGATACCTTACCCGCAATCCTAAATGCTTAGTATAGGATGCTAGTGTTCCATCAGTGGCCCTACACTCTTGTCCGTCTGCCATGCTATACTACTGGGCCGTGATCACTTCGGGAGGTGATCACGGGCATATACGATATACTTTACACAGTTACATTATCTGTGATACTGTTCGGAGTTGGGGGCTGAAGGGGCAGGTGGCTCCATCCCGGTAGAGGTGGGCCTGGGTTCCCGACGGCCCCCGACTGTTACTTTGTGGCGGAGCGACAGGGCAGGTTGAGACCACCTAGGAGACAGGTGGGCCTGATCCTGTTCGGCGTTCGCGGATACTTAACACGCTTAACGAGATCTTGGTATTTGATCTGAGTCTGGCTACGAGCCTATACGCACTAACCATCTACGTGGGAGTAGTTATGGGTATCCCGATGTCGTGGTATCAGCCGAAGCACTTCGTGACGTCAGCGACTGAGCGGCGCGCGCCGGGTTGGACTGCGTTAACGCAACTTCCTTTGTAATGGAGGTTGCTAGGTCTGCTCACCGGCCGCGTACGCAACTTGCAGGTGTGCTCAGGGCGATGGGCCCAGACCCCTGCGCGCTTAGGTTTAGACCGGCGTGCTGGCCTCTCCGTTGAGCCTAGGTGGGGCTGCGACGTGTTGATCTTCCGCGGCCGGGCATGACCCAGGAAAGTGTGTCCGGCCAAATGGGATCGAGCGTGTTGGGTTATGTGGTGCACCCCTGCAGGGAAGTTAATCTATTCGAATAGCCGTGATCTTCGGTAACAGGACGACTTGGAGTTGTACCTTGACCTTATGACAACTAGAACCGGATACTTAATAAAACACACCCTTCCAAGTGCCAGATACAACCGGTGATCGCTCTCCCTCAGGGATACGAGGGGAGGATCGCCGGGTAGGATATGCTATGCGATGCTACTTGGAGGACTTCGACGTACCCTCTTCTGCCTGTTGCAAGACGAAGGTGACCAGAAGCGTAGTCTTCGATAGGACTAGCTATCCCCCTCTTATTCTGGCATTTTGCAGTTCAGTCCTCTGATATGGCCTTCTTACACATATACCCATGCATATGTAGTATAGTTCCTTGCTTGCGAGTACTTTGGATGAGTACTCACGGTTGCTTTCTCCCCCCTTTTTCCCCCTTTCCTTTCTTCCTGGTTGTCGCAACCATATGCTGGAGCCCTGGAGCCAGACGCCACCGTCGATGACGACTACTACACTGGAGGTGCCTACTACTACGTGCAGCCCGTTGACGACGACCAAGAGTAGTTAGGAGGATCCCAGGCAGGAGGCCTGCGCCTCTTTCGATCTGTATCCCAGTTTGTGCTAGCCTTCTTAAGGCAAACTTGTTTAACTTATGTCTGTACTCAAATATTGTTGCTTCCGCTGACTCGTCTATGATTGAGCACTTGTATTCGAGCCCTCGAGGCCCCTGGCTTGTATTATGATGCTTGTATGACTTATTTTATTTGTAGAGTTGTGTTGTGATATCTTCCCGTGAGTCCCTGATCTTGATCGTACATGTTTGCGTGTATGATTAGTGTACGGTCAAATCGGGGGTGTCACAAGTTGGTATCAGAGCCGACTGCCTGTAGGAATCCCCTTTCCAACTCCTTGGCCGAAGTTGAGTCTAGCCATTGCAAAACTTTTACTAACTTGGCTGTGTGCCTTACGGGCCCACGTCGCCATTGGGTGGTATTAGGATCTTTTATTCCTCGACCTATACTCTGGGACTCTTATTTCTCTTCTATTCGGGTTAAATGATTTTTGCTAAATCTAACATTAGGATCTCGTTATCACTTTCACCCGGAGAGCCCCTTATTAATGATGATCATTAGCGGCACGTGAAGACCCTGAAGATACTCTCCGTTGTTAACCCGAGAACTTATGTTCATCGCATTTGCAATTCCCCTTCCACCGTCAACCCTTATGGATAACTACTTGCAGTTGTTATTCTTACATTCATCTCCAGTTGGTCTTGTTATTACCAGATACCTCGAAACACTCGTCGTTGTCTCGATAATCCTTTGAGCTTATCGCCTTGCTGTTCCTTGTCACCTGAATACCCCTATGGATAATTCTCGCACTTATCGAGTATCCGCTCATCCCCCAGTTGTTCATGTGTTTCACAATGGTCTTCAAAATACTATTTGATCCTCCAAAAATCCTTAATAGCTTATTGCTCTGCAATACTTGTCTGCTTGCATTATGGATGCTTTCCATTGGCAATATTCGTTAGTATCCTTAGGCATCGTCATTTTGATCCTATTGATTCAGCATGTGTGCGAATGCACACAATCATCTATCAACCCTTCTAAATTATCCTTCCGGCTCAGACATCATTTTTGAACATGAGCTGGTTCTCGACCAAACTATTTGTCGTCAATTGTGCCTCTGGTATATTCAGCTTATCCATCCCTACTCAGAGCATTGCTTCTGATCCTTTGTTTTGGAAATCGAAATTCCTTTATTATCTAAGCATCGAATCATTCTGATGTTCTATAATATGATGTCCGTGCATTCTTCTTCCTCTGGTTGAGTACCGATGCTCACGTCAGATCCCTTGTGGACCACCAGATCCTTTGTTGGATTTTATCTGACAACGCCCTTCATATTCAATAACCTTGTGAGCCTTTCCTCTGATACATAATGCCTTTGATAAATTGTATCCTCTGCTTTCTTAACCATGCTCTGTCTTCGAGCTTGAGTTAATTACTTCTAAAGATTCTGGTATATGATTATAAGATGCCCCGATGGGTTGAACCTATGCCTTCCTTAATGGGTGAGAACTCGAAAGTTTTCACGAGTCGTACTCTTCTGGTATTTTGCCAGATAAAATTTCAAAACTACAACTTCATTGAGCGCGAGAAGTGAATGAAAGGTTGTGCATCGGAGAAGTGGGAGTCGACCTTGAACTTTGCGTTCATGCCCATGGACACGATGTACATCTTCTCATCGAAGCTTCTTTTAAAATCAATTATTCCCTTGGTATAAGTTCATCTTATATCTGAGATCTGGACTTTTTGCAATCGTGGTTCTGACCATGATCTCCTTTAAATATCATGTCCTGTGCAAGTTTAAGCACTTGTCTTCTACAGAGCAATACCCCAGTTCAACTTCTAGTTTGATCTGTCGTCGAGTATTACCACCTGGTATCTCGAGATTATCTTGGAACTGCATAATTTCTTATGAGTTCTTCATCAAGTGCTACATACTCACCGATTACAAATTTTTCATGGGCTCGGAGTTATTGAACACTCAAAGACACCGATAACTGAACCGAGTCCGCTCTATGGTTCAACAACTCTTCAGTAAGCTTCTATAAGTACGAGTTTGTACCCGATCACGCCATTCCTAGCCTGTTTGGCTATATCATTGTCGTGACGATTCTAACGGTGCTACCTGGTCCTTATTCTCGGAGCACCAATTTTCGACGCTGAGCTAAGCTTACGTTGATTTCCTTGTCTTATCATTCCACCTCAGACAACAAGCTTGGTTCCGAGTTTGTGTCGTACCCATGGTTCCAATAACCTCTTGCTTGATCATTCTTTTGACTTGATGTGATCGCGGATCGATTACATCTTCAGGAAATCTCTCGACAAATGTGTCGTGATCATTATCAACTTTCTGAGCTATTCCAGAATAACAATCAAATTCATGATGAGAAATACCATCCTTGCCTCGATGAATTGTATTATCATCGACCACTTTATTGCCTTCCCACCAACACAAGCTTGTTCATGTTTGGTGTTATACCTTGAGTTCCTTGCTGTCCAGCAATTGATCTTCCTTACCTCGGAAGTATTACCATCTCTTTTTGTCAAGAATGTGGTGAGAATTTCACCACCTCTTAATAATTCTTGATATCATAATACTTCTTACCATCTTCGTTCATTCCTTGGTCCCCGTATTGTTTTCAACCGGAATACCGACAATGGAGCTATGACGTGTGAATTCAAAACTTCTAGCAACCCTATTGCTTTGAAGTGAATGGGCGATAGTTCATTCTAAGTCCTTCGCTAATTGAATCACCATTCTGACATTGGTCGTGCAACCCAACCCATATTTCGGGCGCACATTTCAACCAATGTTTAATTGTGTATGTTTTCCTCGAGCATACTTCCTTATATCATTTGATCTGGCAAATGTTATCTCCTTGTTCACTTAATGGTGGAAATCCATCTTTTGGGGAATCTCGGCGAATTGCCGTTGAGTTCACCAGACACATCCTTGTCCTCTCCTTGGGTTAATGATGAACTCTTGTTAATGGAAGTCACTTCATAGTTCATTTCCCGAGAATCTTACAGTGTCATCCCGTCAATTGGTGTTGCACCTTTCTTCTCAGGCATCCTGAGCCTGAGGTATCCTGACACCAATCATACCTGAATCTCCGTCAGATATGATGGTTAGGACAACTTTCCAAGAGTTATGATATTGATCCTTTGATGACCCGGTAACATGATGTCATGCCTAGCACCCCCCCCCCCCCCCCCCCCCGGCTGGAGGACCTATCATTATAGATTCCTTTTCAGCAAGGTTATCCATTCATCCATGAGGAAATTGTAAGACTTATTCTACAAGATATTCCTGATGGATCCTTCGTGTTTCCAAAGTCTGATCTTCACACGAAGACCATGTCAAGGCTATCTCGAAGCATGTCAATGGTACTCCGATTTTCAACAGGGACATTTGAAGCACGATGCTAAATTTTATTTATCATTTATCCTAACACCATGGTATGGGTAATGTCATGATATTTCTCTCCCCTTTCCTGAAGGGTTTTCTACGCTATATCCTATCATGGATATCATGATCTGCTTGTCCTTGGGAAGGATTTACCCCTGAAAGATGTGTTTAAACACATTTTCCTTTCCATTGTTCTGTTTAAACCTAATAATCACTTTTCCCTTTCCATTGGTTTGTTTAAACCTTATTGTGATCTATATAATATAAGCAGTAATATCCCTGCTCAAGTAAACACCTCGGTGTACCATCTTGTCTGGTGTAACCCTGTTACTATTGTTGATGACATTCCGGTAGCCACCGATGGACGAGAACTTTGCCTATTGGTCCGCCTCATTCAACGAGCAGGAATTGGTTCTCTTCGTCCCTCGCCCTTGGTATGGATGTTGTTGCCGACATATCTGACAGGCTACCCTTTTGACACGCCTTACTATCATGACCGTGCAAAATGTCGGCCCCCTTCCTACTTTCAACCACATGGTGGGCCCATAACCCACAGTTCCACAGGATCGAAACCTGACTCTCCTGCACCCCCCTTCCGAAGGTTGTTCCTCGCGTGCGGCCTCGTATGTAATTCACGGGCCACCGTCCCAAGTGATCTATTTTGGTAGCAGACGCAATACTCAATCTCATTGCTCTGGACCCCTTTCGCATGTTGTTTCAGACATCGAACAATGGCCTATCCGTTTGAAACTTCTCATGGTACCTTCTTACTTTACTCTCGATATTTTCTTAAGTTCAATTCGAGAGTTACTTCCTACCCCATTCCCTGAGTTATGTACCAGATAGTCAACCTGGTAAGGCCCGCCCTTCCCGAGTCTTCCCCCCATATCTTTTCGTAAGTACGATGGAGTTCCCGAAGAAATGATGACAAGTTTATCATGATGCATCGGAATAAAGGATTGAAGACACCAGCGAAAGGGATTAACTTCTTTGAGAAGATCCGTTAGAATATCGTAACCAGAACTTTCCCCTTACCCCCCTCTTAAATCTCGGGACGAGATTTCTTGTAGTGGAGGAGAATTGTGACGCCTGGATAATTAGGCTATAGTAACCCCACATTAATGATGCCATGTCACCTCGGATTACTATTGATAATCTCACGTTAGTTCTAAACGATTCATATTCAAAATTTGAATTTAAGTTAAACAATTAAAGTTTTCAAAACTCGAAACTAAATTGTTCCTAAGGTGTCTAATAATCCTTAGTAAATATTGGTGGATAAATTATCTTTTAATAAAATATTTAAATGCACTAAAGTAATAGAAATGACAGCCAAAAACAATTAATTAGATGCCTTTTATAAAGTTATAATAATAAAACTAAATTAGTAGTGTGCCAAAATAATTGTGGCAGTGGACTAATTAGTAACACTAATTTAGGTGCTGACTAGGTATTTTAAAAAACTAAAATAAAAGAAACTTTAAATGAAAACATTAAAGAAAATAAGTATAAAAAAAGAGAAAAAAATAAAAGAAAAGCAAACCCCCTCGGGGCTCCGGCCCAGCAGGCCACCGGCCCAACTGGGCCACGACCTGCCAGGCCGGCCCAGCTCCCCTTTGGCCCAGCCGGCCACCCCACTTAATCCCCTCGGTCCATTGACCGAAACCCTAGCCGCAACCACTCCTCCCCCCCGATCCCCTTTCTCCCCCTCGCGCCGATCCGGATCGGCCCCCGCCCCGATCCCGTCGCCCCCAAGCCCGACGTCGGCGCACAACCCAACGCCACCCCACCGTCGCCGGACTGCCCCGCCCCACTGCTTCTTCGCCGCACGCCATCGGCCTCGCCTACCGTCACCACCCTGCCGCCCGAGGACCTCGTCACCATCACCTTCAGACCTCGCCACCCCTGGACATCGACGCCGTCGCCGGTCGCCATCGCCACCTCACCGGAGCTTCTTCGCCTCGACCACCTCGCCTCTTCACCGGAACGTTGTCCCCGTCTTCCTCCCCGAGCACCGCTGCCTAGACCCCACGGCCCCGTGGTGAGGCCCCGACAACTCCTCCTCCTCCCTTGCTCCGGCCACTTCGGCCATGGCCTCGCTC
This sequence comes from Triticum aestivum, assembly GCF_018294505.1. Taxonomy (NCBI): domain Eukaryota; kingdom Viridiplantae; phylum Streptophyta; class Magnoliopsida; order Poales; family Poaceae; genus Triticum; species Triticum aestivum. Next base: position 43,394,402 of record NC_057809.1, on the reverse strand, counting down.
ACCGGCGCCCGCACGCGCACCGGCCGCCCTGACCGCATCCTGTCCTGCGTCGTCGCCAACGTCGGAGCTCTGCTCTTGTGCGCGGCGTGCCTCTTACCGCACCGTGTCTCTCCGCTCGTGCCCGCCCCTCCGGTTGCGCAGCCCCGCGCTCGTCCCTCATGCTCCCGTGCCGTGTCGCTCGCCGCCATTCCTGGCCGGCCGGCCTGCCACGTCGGCGGCCCCGTCTGTGCACGGGCGTAGCCCCTGCTGGTTGCGCCTCTGCCAGATTAGGCAGGCCCCTGCTAATTGGGGGTTAGATTAGCACTAACCCCCTCCTGTTAGTCACTAACAGTGGGCCTTGCCCCTGTTTAAAAAAAAAAGATATCTTCAAGCATAAATAAATAAATAAAATATTAATTAATTAATTAACCAATTAAATTTAACTTAATTAATTCTGTTTAGACTAACCTAATCATTAGGTAAACTAATTAACTCTGTTAACTAGACAGACTATTACATGTGGGACCCCCCCGTCAGCTTGACTGGTCAACGGTCAAAGCTGACCGCTGACATCACCCTGACATCATGCTGACATCATAATTACATTTTCTTATTTAATTAATTATGTTAATTCTGAAAAATGAACTAAATCTTTTAAAATTAATATAAAATAAACCGCAGCTCAGATGAAAATACTTTCTACATGAAAGTTGCTCAGAATAACGAGACGAATCCGGATACGCAACCCGTTCGTCCGCCACACCTCTCTAACCTATCGAACTCGCAACTTTCCCCCTCCGGCTCCTCTGCCCGAAAACGCAAAACACCGGGGATACTTTCCCGGATGTTTCCCCCCCTTCGCCGGTATCCCCTCTTACCGCGTTAGGGCACCCTTAGTACCGCGTATTGCCGCGTCTTGCTTTGTGTTGCATTTGATTGCTCTGTTATTTATTGTGTTCCCCCTCCGTTACTCCTTTCCGGTAGACTCCGAGACCGCTGCCGATGTCCGTGTGTTCGACTACATCGAAGACGACCCCTCTCTCTTGCCAGAGCAACCAGGCAAGCCCCCCCCCCCCCTTGATCACCAGATATCGCCTATTCTCCTTTATACTGCTTGCATTAGAGTAGTGTAGCATGTTACTGCTTTCGTTAATCCTATTCTGATGCATAGCCTGTCATTGCTGCTACAGTCATTGATACCTTACCCGCAATCCTAAATGCTTAGTATAGGATGCTAGTGTTCCATCAGTGGCCCTACACTCTTGTCCGTCTGCCATGCTATACTACTGGGATGTGATCACTTCGGGAGGTGATCACGGGCATATACGATATACTTTACACAGTTACATTATCTGTGATACTGTTCGAAGTTGGGGGCTGAAGGGGCAGGTGGCTCCATCCCGGTAGAGGTGGGCCTGGGTTCCCGACGGCCCCCGACTGTTACTTTGTGGTGGAGCGATAGGGCAGGTTGAGACCACCTAGGAGACAGGTGGGCCTGATCCTGTTCGGCGTTCGCGGATACTTAACACGCTTAACGAGATCTTGGTATTTGATCTGAGTCTGGCTACGAGCCTATACGCACTAACCATCTACGTGGGAGTAGTTATGGGTATCCCGACGTCGTGGTATTAGCCGAAGCACTTCGTGACGTCAGCGACTGAGCGGCGCGCGCCGGGTTGGACTGCGTTAACGCAACTTCCTTTGTAATGGAGGTTGCTAGGTCTGCTCACCGGCCGCGTACGCAACGTGCAGGTGTGCTTAGGGCGATGGGCCCAGACCCCTGCGCGCTTAGGTTTAGACCGGCGTGCTGGCCTCTCCGTTGAGCCTAGGTGGGGCTGCGACGTGTTGATCTTCCGCGGCCGGGCATGACCCAGGAAAGTGTGTCCGGCCAAATGGGATCGAGCGTGTTGGGTTATGTGGTGCACCCCTGCAGGGAAGTTAATCTATTCGAATAGCCGTGATCTTCGGTAACAGGACGACTTGGAGTTGTACCTTGACCTTATGACAACTAGAACCGGATACTTAATAAAACACACCCTTCCAAGTGCCAGATACAACCGGTGATCGCTCTCCCTCAGGGATACGAGGGGAGGATCGCCGGGTAGGATATGCTATGCGATGCTACTTGGAGGACTTCGACGTACCCTCTTCTGCCTGTTGCAAGACGAAGGTGACCAGAAGCGTAGTCTTCGATAGGACTAGCTATCCCCCTCTTATTCTGGCATTCTGCAGTTCAGTCCTCTGATATGGCCTTCTTACACATATACCCATGCATATGTAGTATAGTTCCTTGCTTGCGAGTACTTTGGATGAGTACTCACGGTTGCTTTCTCCCCCCTTTTTCCCCCTTTCCTTTCTTCCTGGTTGTCGCAACCATATGCTGGAGCCCTGGAGCCAGACGCCACCGTCGATGACGACTACTACACTGGAGGTGCCTACTACTACGTTCAGCCCGTTGACGACGACCAAGAGTAGTTAGGAGGATCCCAGGCAGGAGGCCTGCGCCTCTTTCGATCTGTATCCCAGTTTGTGCTAGCCTTCTTAAGGCAAACTTGTTTAACTTATGTCTGTACTCAAATATTGTTGCTTCCACTGACTCGTCTATGATTGAGCACTTGTATTCGAGCCCTCGAGGCCCCTGGCTTGTATTATGATGCTTGTATGACTTATTTTATTTGTAGAGTTGTGTTGTGATATCTTCCCGTGAGTCCCTGATCTTGATCGTACACGTTTGCGTGTATGATTAGTGTACGGTCAAATCGGGGGTGTCACAGACGGCCACATGTATCTCGCATCGACGATAGGATTCCATCGACACCGAGGAACCCCCTAACCCGCTCGACTCGGTTTCGTCGGTGATGCACCCCTAATCTTCTTCTTCCTCCTCCTCCTCCTCCTCTTCTTACTTTTCTTCTTCTTCTTCTTATTTTTTTTTCATCTTTCATCTTTCTTCTTAACCTAAACTAAACCTAATAAACTTAACTTAAACTAAACTAAATCTAAACCTAAAAACAGAAACAAAACCTAAACTAAACCAAACCTAAATTAAACAAAACCTAATTAAACAAAATCTAAAAAACAAAAAAAGAAGAAGAGGGATATCTCACCTTCAGGCGCGGCATGGGGTGCCTGGGATGGAGGAGGGGGTGTCGGAGCGGCGGGGCGGACGCGGGGGTGGAGGAATGGGACACCGGGGCGGCTCGGGGCGAGGCAGCCGCGAGGGTGGAAGAGAGGGGCGCCGGGGCGGCGGAGCGACGGGGGGGGGGGGGGGGGGCTCGGGCACAGGGGCGGTGGCGCGGGTGTGATGAGAGGAAGTTAAGAGAGGGGAGAAGGAGAAGGGTGGGGCTGGCCGCTTTTTAGTTTAGGTCACAACTCTTTGCCGTCTGCTAGCAGATGGCAAAAAGCTTAGCTAACGGACGTTAGTTGGCCACTTTCTTTGCCGTAACGGACGGCAAAGATTCTTCGCCGTCCGCTAGCAGACGGCATAGAAAGTGGCTGTTAGGTGGCCCTCGCTAGTGGGCCACCCTCCCTCTTTGCTGTCAGCTAGCAGACGACAACGAGGTAGCTGCTTCTTCTTTATCGTCAGTTTTCTTTACCTTATGGCAAAATCAGCTAGCAGACGGCAAAGAGTCGGTTGACAGCAAAGATCCTGATTCCAGTAATGTATGTACAAATGTCGTCAAAATTATGTTTCAATTCTAGAAATTTATGTTTTATTTGTCAAAATCACGGTCAATTGCTTTGTATGGTTTTACGGTTTGAGGGCCGAAATCGGCAGCGCGCGGAACAGAGCCCACAAACCTATTCTCTTTCGGAAATGTTAACGCCCACACGTGTGGGCGTTTGCATCTCGCCCACATGCGTGGATCCGCGTCCGTTCGTGAGCGCACGAATCTTGGCATGTTTCTAGTGCCACGTAGGACTGGCCTAGTGTGTGGGCGTTCAGCCGGTTGCCCACACGGCCATTTCACCACACAGGAGGGGCTGGTGTGTGGGCGTTCAGCAGTTCGCCCACACGCCACTTTGCACGCACACACAAGGGCTAGTGTGTGGGCATTTGGCATCTTGCCCACACGCCCTTCTCCTCTCCCACACCCAAGCTGCTAGTTGCCATGTGGTTTTGCACTGCACATGGCAACTGCCCCTAGTGTGCTTTTATAAGCAGGTGGCCACTCTCTTTTTTTACCCGAGTTTGCCATGTGTTTTGCAGGGTACACGGCAACTGCCTAGTGTGCACGTAAGCAGATGGTAACTCTCTTTTACCGAGTTGCCATATGTTTTTGCATGATACATGGCAACTGCCCTAACGTGCATGTACATGGCAACTGCCCTAACGTGCACGTAAGCAGATGGCAACTCTTCCTTTTTACATGACAACTGCCCTAGCATGCTTGTGAGCACATGGCTGTTAGAATATAGAGTTGTAATCTCAACCTCCTTCCTTCTCTTGTATTCTACCCAAACTCTTTCTGTCATAACCTTGTATGTCAAGCCAGGCTTCGGCCACGCATCAATATAAACTACCACGCGGCTCCCTCGATGGAGTAGGAACGCTTCATATCTTTCATGGTAATCAGAGCCACCTCTTCTCATACATCTAGCCACAATCCAAAACCCTAGAAACCACACATCATCGTCTCCATGGCTTCCTCCGCCGGCGTCTCCCTCAACCTTGGATCGCCGCCATCTGAGAAGCTCGCAAGAGGTAATTTCATCCTCTGGAAGACGCAGGTCCTCCCAGCCCTGCGAGGCGCGCAGGTGACGGGGCTCCTGGACAACACCGATGCCGCTCCACCCAAGATGGTGGAGATCACGAAGGCAGACAAGACCACGGCCCTAGAGCCGACCCCTATACGGACCCTGGATCGTCAAAGATCAGCAGGTTCTATCATACCTTCTCAATTCCATGTCTCCAGAAATTCTTGCACAAGTTGTTGGGAAAGATTCCACCTTTGAGCTCTGGACGACGGTGACAAATCTCTTCGCCTCACAATCTCAGTCTCAGATTACTAATCTGAGAATCGCCATCACCAATAACAAGAAGGGCTCGATGTCAAGCTCGGCGTATATGGCGAAGATGAAAAGTCTTGGGGATGAACTAGCTGCTGCAGGTCGTCCCGTATCTGATCCGGAGATGGTGGACTATATTCTGGCCGGACTGGACCGCGACTACGACCCCGTGGTGGCGGCGATCGGCGCTGTCAAAAACATCATCACAGCCGACGATCTTTTTGCCCAGATTGCTGCCTTTGATCAAAGGATGGAGATGCTAGGCGACTCATCTTCAGGCGGGTTCTATTCATCCGCTAATGCGGTCTACAGAGGCCGTGGCCAGTCCCGTGGCAGATCTCACGGGCGTGGAGGAAGAGGCCGTGGCCGTGGTGATCGTGGTGACCGCGGTTACCGACAGTCGTCTTCCTCCAATGGAGGCGGCGGATTCAGAGGCCGTCCTCGACAGCAACAGCAACAGCAGGCTCGTGAGCAACAGCATGACTATCCAGAATGTCAGATATGCTACAGACACCATCCAGGAGGTGCACGAGTTTGCTGGTGGCGTTATGAAGAAAACGACCAGGAAGAAAAGCAAGCACATGCAGCCTCCTATGGCGTGGACACCAACTGGTACGCCGACAGTGCAGCAACAAACCACATCATAGGTCAACTTGACAAGTTGACGATGCGGGAGAAGTACAATGGAGGCGACCAAATTCGCACGGCAAGCGGTTCTGGTATGGATATCACACACATTGGCAGTTCAATTGTTAAAACCCCCGTGAAAAATTTACACTTGACCAATGTCTTGCATGTTCCTCAAACCTTTAAAAATCTTGTTTCCGTTCATCGATTCACTCTTGATAACAATGTTCTTATTGAGTTCTATCTTTATTTTTTCTTGGTTAAGGACTTGAAAACAAGGAGAGTCATTCTTAGAGGACGGTGCGTGGGAGGACTCTACCCACTCATATCATCATCATCATCATCATCTTCATGGTCCAATAAACAAGCAAATATTGTCACCAAGCTATCTACATCAAGGTGGCATAGTCGTTTAGGTCATCCATCTTCAGTCATAGTTAGATATGTTCTTAGCAAAAATAAACTCTCTTATGAGCCTAGTAGTGAGTTAGTTTGTGATCCCTGTCAACAAGCAAAAAGTCATCAATTACCTTACCCAATTTCTACTAGTGTGTCTACTGCCCCTTTACAACTTATCTTTTCAGATGTATGGGGGCCAGCTCCTATTTCAGTTGGTAGATTTTCCTATTATGTAAGTTTTATTGATGACTATAGTAAATTTACTTGGATTTATCTATTGAAAAAGCGATCTGATGTATTCCAAGTTTTCCTCAATTTCCAAAATCTTGTTGAACGCAAACTGAACTCTAAAATCATTGCTATGCAAAGTGACTGGGGTGGTGAGTATGAAAAACTAAATTCTTTCTTTCAAAAGCTTGGCATATCACACCATGTATCTTGTCCTCATGCTCACCAACAAAATGGATCCGCTGAAAGAAAGCACCGTCACATAGTTGATATGGGGCTTACCTTCTTAGCAAATGCTTCCATGCCGCTTAAATTTTGGGATGAAGCATTCTTAACTGCTACATATCTCATCAACTTGCTTCCAAGTAAAGTTATCAAATTTGAAACACCCATTACACGACTTCTTGGTGTCACACCCAACTATACATCTCTTCGTATTTTTGGTTGTGCCTGTTGGCCCAATCTTAGGCCTTACAACACACGCAAACTCGCTTTCCGCTCAAAACGGTGTGTCTTTTTAGGCTATAGCCCCATGCATAAAGGGGTTAAGTGCCTTGATGTTCCTACTGGTCGGGTGTATATATCCAGAGATGTTGTATTTGATGAGTCCGTGTTTCCCTTTGCATCCCTTCATCCTAATGCTGGTGCACTTCTCCGCAAAGAAATTCTTCTTCTTCCTTCACATCTTCGGTCTTTTGATCATGGGGGCGACAACAATTGTACTAACCAATGTGATGATATTCCTGCTGGTACTAGTCTTTCTCTTATGCCTGTGCAGGTCCCTGGAGAAAACGGTGCTCAAAATGACCAAGATCTCGAAAATATGGCTGGTTTTGATCCTATATTTCATGCTGAGGAAGGAGACGAAGCTGGCACAGATGACGAAGAAGATCTGGCGGCGCCTGCCACCCCTGCACGCGCGCAGATCTCGGATCACGCGACCGCATCCGCCTCGGATCAAGCCCCTGATGGCTCCAGTCCTGGATCCAGGGCGGGCCACTTCCGTGCTGCCGCGTCAGCTTCAGGCGGGACCAGCAGCGGGGCCGAATCCCCCTCGCCCCGCGCGCCAGCGTCAGACGGGACCAGCGGCGGGACCAGATCCTCTCCGCATCACGCGCGCCTCCAGTCGCGGTCGGGTGGCGGATCCTCTGCGCCAGTGCCTGCAGGAGGGGCAGCCACACCAGAAGCCACAGGATCCCCTGCGCATATGACGACAAATCAGTCCACTGCATCAGCAGATTCTCCTGGATCTTCTGTGGCAAGTATACCAGCGGTGCAGCGAGAGGTTTCTTCACGTGTTATGACCCGGCTACAGAAAGGTATACGGAATCCTAAAATTAGGAAAGATGGAACTATACCATATGGAATGTTGTGTATTTCAGGAGAACCAACATCGTTGAAGAATGCACTTGATGATCCTAAATGGAAAAAGGCAATGGATGAGGAGTATTCTGCGCTCATGAGGAATAAGACTTGGCATCTTGTACCAAATCAGAGAGGTAAAAATATTATTGATTGCAAATGGGTGTATAGAATTAAGAAGAAGGCAGATGGCTCCATTGACAGATATAAGGCACGTCTAGTTGCAAAGGGCTTTAAGCAACGTTATGGCATTGACTATGAGGACACCTTTAGTCCCGTTGTGAAAGCTGCAACTATCAGACTTGTGTTAGCCATTGCTGTATCCAGAGGATGGAGTTTAAGGCAGCTAGATGTACAGAATGCGTTTCTGCACGGTGTTCTGGAAGAGGAAGTGTTTATGAGACAACCACCTGGGTATGAGAGTAAGAAATTGCCACAGTATGTCTGCAAGCTTGATAAAGCACTCTATGGTCTAAAGCAAACACTCAGAGCATGGTATTCCAGATTGAGCTCACAGTTAAAATATCTTGGCTTTGTTGCTTACAAGGCAGGAGTAGTCATTTTTGTGCTTATATATGTTGATGATATCATAGTTGCAAGTTCTTCACAAAATGCTACTAATGCTCTTTTGCATGATTTGAGCTCAGAGTTTGCCTTGAAGGACCTAGGTGATTTGCATTTCTTCTTGGGTATTGAAGTCAAGAAAACTCAAGATGATATTGTGTTAAATCAGGAAAAATATATTCTTGAGCTTCTGTCTCGCATGGGGATGAAAAATTGCAAGCCAATGTCTACACCTTTATCCTCCTCAGAAAGTCTCTCAGCATATGAGGGTGAGCCACTTCAAGAGGAGGAGAGTACAAGGTATAGGAGTACTGTGGGAGCACTACAATATTTAACTCTCACACGTCCAGATATCTCATTTGCTGTCAACAAGGTTTGTCAATATCTTCATGCACCTACTTCTGCACATTGGTCAGCTGTCAAGAGGATTGTGAGATATGTGAAACATACTATGGGAATAGGACTTCATTTCAAACGGTCTAATTCTTCTCTTGTGAGTGCATTCTCTGATGCTGACTGGGCAGGATGTAGTGATGACAGAAGATCAACTGGAGATTTTGCAGTGTTCTTTGGATCTAATCTTATCTCCTGGAGTGCTAGAAAGCAAGCTACTGTGTCACGCTCAAGTACAGAAGCTGAATACAAGTCTTTGGCTAATGCAACTGCTAAGATCATTTGGGTTGAATCACTTCTTGTGGAATTGGGAATCAAGAAGAATCGTATCTCATGTTTATGGTGTGATAATTTGGGAGCAACATATCTGTCTGCAAATCCAGTGTTCCATGCTAGGACAAAGCACATAGAAATTGATTTTCACTTTGTACGAGAAAGGGTTGCGGCAAGGAAACTTGAGATTCGATTTATTCCTTCTAAGGATAAAGTGGCTGACGGTTTTACAAAAGCACTACCAGCAAGACCATTTGAAGAATTCAAGAGTAATCTTAACTTAGGTTAGTTGAGATTAAGGGAGGGTGTTAGAATATAGAGTTGTAATCTCAACCTCCTTCCTTCTCTTGTATTCTACCCAAACTCTTTCTGTCATAACCTTGTACGTCAAGCCAGGCTTCGGCCACGCATCAATATAAACTACCACGCGGCTCCCTCGATGGAGTAGGAACGCTTCATATCTTTCAATGGCAACTCTCTCAACTGCCTAGTGTTAGTATGTGGCAACTCCTAAAGTTATGAAATCATGGCAACTACATTAGATCAGACCATACATGGCAACTGCAGTTGAGCAACCATGACAACTGCAGTTGTCCGACATGGCAACCATAGTTCAGCGACATGGCAACTGCAATTAAACGAACATGGACGAGGGTCTGGACCATGGCAACTGCGGGCGCGCGGTGACCGTCACGCGTGGCGTGCGGGACCAAGAGATACGAGGTCTGACATACGGGCGTGTGGGCGTTATCAACTTCGCCCACACACACGCATGTGAGAGGGATCAGGAGGGAAAAAAAGAGGCGTGTGGGCGCTAATTGTTTTGCCCACACGTAGGTGTATGGGCTGTTCCTCTTATACACCACACAAAATGTGTGGGCGGACTCCCTAACGCCCACACATGTGGCACTTATCGGCGTCCTTCTCTTTTACCGCTCGGGTTTGCAGGCTCTGATCGGCTGCAGCCGATTTCGACCTTTAAACCGTTGTTTTCTCGGCCCTTGTTCGGGGTGTAAGAATCGCGGCTTTAAAGGGTCTGCTAGAAATGCTCTAGACATGAAACTATCATACTCTACACTAATATTGATTTCATGGTTGGGGCGTAATATAACTCGATTGCTTTTTCAATGGACTTGATAGCCTCCATCCGGTCCTGAGCTGCGCTGAAACACGGAGTTGTGCAAGACACGGAAACCGCTCCTCGGCGAAAATTTTACTCCAGCTCGGATTACACTTCTCGCAGCACGCACGAACACTTGAACACGGACGGGAGACGGACAGCAACGAGTCCAAATGCGAATCCAAATGGGAATCCGAGTTCATTCTGCACACGGATGACTAGTACATATATTTACACCCCAGGAGGAATCAAGCACTGAATCTACAGACGCGACGATCGGCATTGCACCCGCGACGGCGATGGCGCGATCTTGCTCGACGTCAACATCGGCTTCCGGCACGGCCGGCGGCGACGGCGAACCCCGTCCGGGGGTGGTGTCCCTGGCACATCTGCTGCGGGGGCCTGACGCGGCGCCGCCTGAATACCTGACGCTGCCACTCACACCCGCCGGGGAAGTAGAAGTACAGCGGCGGGAGCAGCCAGGGGAGGTGACGCTGAAGCATATAGACGCGCCGCGTGACTACCTAAAGCTCTCGGTCACCCCACCGGAGGAAAATGAAGCAGCAACAGACGCCACCGGGGCGTCGAGCGGCGGCGGCTCTGTCGTCGAGGAAGATGGTTCGGCCGCGTCGAGCCGTGTGGCGGAAACGGCGCTTGTGATCGTGGATGCCGTCGCGCCGGCAGCGGCCAATGCGAACAGTGTTCTACCGCCCAAGAAGCGAAAGTTTGCGGCTTGTTTTTGCCAAGAAACGCCGGGGACATCAGCGCCGGCCAGCAGCAGCAGCTCACGGCCGTCCTCGCTGCCGATCGTGGTCCGCGGCAACGACGGCGAGACGCGTTCCCCGTCAGCAATGGACGGTCAACCCATCGACGCTGTCCCGCTGCAGGCAGTGTGCGCCCGTGGCAGAGTATGGCTCCCGTTCGGGCTGAGCGGCGGCGCCGGAGCGATCCCTACGAAACACGCGGCGTCCACCTCAAGCAGCACCGCGGCGGCACCGTTCTCTACCGATCCCATCAGCGCCGTCCCGCTGCGGGCGGCGTGGTTCCCATACGTCCCTCTCGCCGCCGGTGCAGCCTCGGGCGTCGCAGGACGCCACCGCGGCCCACCGGAGCCGTCCTGGACCCGGATACGCGCAGAGCTGGGCCTCCCGCCGGGCCACCTGCTCTACTTCATCTCCCACAAGCGCGTCGAGCGGTCGGACCTCGACCTGCAGCAGAGCCGCCTGTTGATACCGCGCGGCGAGGCCGCCCGCCTCCTCCCGCTCCTCTCCGACGACGGGCGCCGCGCCGCCAACCTGGACGGGCCCTGGAAGAGGCCGAAGCGGCAGACGCCCACGCCTGGCAGCAACAGCGAGAGCAGCGAGGAGAAGAAGGCGCGGGCGCAGGGGAAGAAGCACGGCGGGCTGCTCGTGCCGGTCTACCTCAACCGTGCCGGCGACCGGATGGATGCTCAGCTGACGCGGTGGACATCCAACGGCAACACGGTGCTGAAATTCGGGAACCACAAGAGCTTCGTCGACGTGAGTGGCCTACAAGTGATGGACGAAATCCAGATATGGGCGTTCCAGAACCCTGGTCTGTGTTTGGTGATCACAAGGATCGACGGCGGCGAGACGACGTCGGCGGCAGAAGGAGGGCATCAGAGCAAGCCGCCTAGTATAGTGTAGGATGTTCGAATGTGTGCGCTTTTCAGTGTATGTTTATATATGCAAGGACAGGTAGCAAACTTTGCTTTACCCCTGAACATAGTCACTAAGATGATATGACAAAAATTACCGGAAATCCAATTTCGCTGCCGGGATCATGTGCTCCTGCGCGTGGAAAATTTGATGTATTTATAGTCACATCCAAATGTTACTTGCAAAGTTTTAAGCAAAAAGATTAAACACTTTGGCCTTTGAAAACAAAAAACAAATTGAGCAACAAATGTTACCCAAAAATATTATCCCAAAATTGGTCACCCTACGAAGCACTACTACTCCGTTTCGCACGAAAATTGTCTAACATAGTCGCAACACTAACACAAACATCCATAAAAAAATTCAATTGTTTTGAAAACATTTACCACTTAATTTTATTGTCATGTAAGACAAGTACTAATACATTATTTAATATGATACAATATCGTATTATGATACCCAACCCTCTATTTCCACATTTAATTATATGCCACATAAGCAAAAAATGTCTAGTTGACATGCATGATACTACCTATGATACTTTTTGTGACTACTTGTGGAGCTCAGCCCGAGGAAGAACCCTGGTCTGTGTTTGGTGATCACAAGGATCGACAGCGGCGAGACGACGTCGGCGGCAGAAGGAGGGCAGCAGAGCAAGCCGCCTAGTATAGTGTAGGATGTCCGAATGTGTGCGCTTTTCAGTGTATGTTTATATATGCAAGGACAGGTAGCAAACTTTGCTTTACCCCTGAACACAGTCACTAAGATGATATGACAAAAATTACGGGAAATCCAATTTCGCTGCCGGGATCATGTGCTCCTGCGCGTGGAAAATTTGATGTATTTATAGTCACATCCAAATGTTACTTGCAAAGTTTTAAGCAAAAAGATTAAACACTTTGGCCTTTGAAAACAAAAAACAAATTGAGCAACAAATGTTACCCAAAAATATCATCCCAAAATTGGTCACCCTACGAAGCACTACTACTCCGTCTCGCACGAAAATTGTCTAACATAGTCGCAACACTAACACAAACATCCATAAAAAAATTCAATTGTTTTGAAAACATTTACCATTTAATTTTATTGTCATGTAAGACAAGTACTAATACATCATTTAATATGATACAATATCATATTATGATACTCAACCCTCTATTTCCACATTTAATTATATGCCACATAAGCAAAAAATGTCTAGTTAACATGCATGTTACTACCTATGATACTTTTTGTGACTATTTGTAGAGCTCAGCCCGAGGAAGAAGATGGATATGATGTGTAGTAAGAGCATCTCTAGCAAATCCACTAAAATTCGGTACTGCAAAATCGTTTTAGTGTTCCCCGAGGAATGAATTTGCGGGAGCACGAAGGCTCCGGTGGTACTGCAAAATCGTTTTAGTGTTCCCCCAGGGAATGATTTTGCGGGAACGCGAAGGCTCCGGCGGTACTGCAAAATCATTTTAGTGTTCCCCCCGAAAATGATTTTGCGGGAACGCGAAGGCTCCACCAGTACTGCAAAATTGTTTTTAGTGTTCCCCGAAAATGATATTGTGAGAACGCGATGGCTCCGGCAAAATAGATCCTGTAAATCTCGTACTGCATATTAAAAAACATCTTCGTGCTAGAGAATAGCTCACCACAACCATAGTGCATACATAGGAAATACAAACTTCACGCTACAAATTAAATCTGAAGTCGACAGTCAGTCGTTGACGCCAAGGTAGAACTTGGCGGCAGTCTTGCGGAGCGCGTTGGCGAGGTTGTACTACTCCTTGACAGCGGCAAGACGATTGGTGACACCTTTTTCTCTGTCCGCCAAAGTTTTCTTCGCAACGACAAGCTCCGCACCGGCCTCCCGGCACCTCTAGAAATGCCCAGAGAGTTGGTTGTGCAGGTCGTGGAAGCTGACCGACAAGGGCTCCGCCCGCCACTCTGGGAGAGCCGGCCGTGGTCGCGAGCTTGTCTCACATGTCATGGCTCGACGGCGGGCCAACTAGAGCTACCGGCCTCCACGCTGTGTCGTGTGAGCTTGTGCAAAGGCGACCCACCACGGCCTCCAGCACCACCCGCGATCGAGGAGAAGAAAATATGGCGCAATCGTTAAACAGTGGCAATCCCCATAAAAAACAAACTTGTGTGGAAGTATTGCACACACGTGGAAACGATGAGAAAGAATGAGTGGATACTCTCGTGAACAATTACAGAAAAGTCTCCTATAAAAGTTATAATGATGCCCTAAGGATCTTTGCAATTATCGTTGTCACCACTTAGCATCATCGAACCCCCGAGGAAGTGCCATAGCCCGAGTGGATGTTCACTACCAGAATTTGATACGTTGCCGACGGCCCATGACCGTCGGCATAGGGCCAAAAGACGTCGGCAAAGTGCTACGCCGACGGCCCCCGTCGGCATATCCCCGTCGGCAACTCGTACGTCGGCGTACCTCAGGTCGGCCCTCGGCATACAAAAACCGTCGGCATAGTGAGCTAAGCCGACGGGGCCGTACCACCGTCGGCATACATACCCCGTCGGCAACATTTTCCACCTGACGGACGTTGACGGCGCCACCTGACACGTGGCAGCTTCTGGGCAACCGTGGCCTGGCGATACGCCGATGGTTAGGACGTCGGCATAGCTCCACGGTCGCCCAGAAGCTGCCACGTGTCAGCTACGCCGACGGTTGGGCCGTCGGCATAGCTTGTGGGTCTATGCCGACGGCTCAACCGTCGGCGTAGCTCACGCCAGGCTTCCCAGAAACAGCCACGTGTCACCCGCTGGTAACACGCCGGGGGCTATGCCGACGGTTTTAACCGTCGGTGTAGTTATGCACTATTTTCTTTTTTTTCTTTTTTTGTTACATTTCAATTCAAATAACAGCATATATATATATATATATATATATATATATATATATATATATATATATATATATATATATATCATCACAACAGAAAAGAGAAGATAATTATCACAAGTTCATCATCATCGCAAGTCCAACATGATAAACATCCTCACAAGTCCAACATAAAAGTATCATCATCGCAAGTCCCACATGATAAACATAATAGCAAGTCCAACATAGAAGCATCATCATCGCAAGTCCAACATAGAAGCATCATCATCGCAAGTCCAACATGATCACAATAAAAGGCTTAAGCGGCATCACTTCCACTGCCAAAGCCGAGGTCGTCACCACTACCGCTAGCGCTAGCGCCACCGCCACCGCCGCCGCCAAGCCAGACCGGAGTGACTGGGCTCCGTGACTCAGGAGTGGAACCATCAGTAGCACCACCACCGGTTCCCTGCATGTTTGGAAAGAGATGGTAAGGCAATATATGATTGTATTGAATAAACGAGAAGTTGTGGTTGAATAGGTTGGTGATGTACTAACCGGAGTGACATTGTAGTGGTCTGCCAGAAATTGTTCAAACGTAGGCACCACTGGTTGTGGTCCATGAGGTGGTGGTGGTGGTTCCATTGTAGGAATCTGCCTGGTTGCCATAGACGCAAACATAAGCTGCGTCATGCGACTGTTGTGCTCCATGACTGCTGCAACTCTCTGGTTCCAGTCGTAGAGCTGCTGACGTTGGAACTCCATGTAGGCCTACAATATGACATGATGCAACTCATAATACATAACAAAGCGGAAAATAAAAGTAGAAACAAAGAAGATAAGAGGGAAAATACTTACAGAGTTGCGCTGGGCTAGGATGGCCTGTGCAGTGGACATGCTCGGGCGCGGGCTCGGCCTCGGGTTGGTAGCTCGGATCCGTCTGTAGGAGATAGAAGGGGTGATCACCGAATCCAGAACCGCCGACCGACCATGACTCCTCGGCCCTATGCTCACCACCGCCCTCTCGTCGGAATCCGCAGACATGGGGTCTTCTTTGTCAGGATTCCACTTCTTAAACTCCTTCTTGTAGGACTCCAGGTTCTCCCCGGCCTTGCCATAGTACTCACTCTCGTCATCCTTGCGATTAGGCCGCACACGGGCGAGCCTCCAGGACTCGATGTCTGAGAGCGGCCGCTTCAATTTCTCCTCCTGCACCGCCAAACAAAGGTTAGTCATACATAAGAACATACGGCAAATAGAAGATCAAGAATGTTTCATGTACATAGATATACCTGAATTTTCTTGGTGTGCCAGTGGTTTCGGTTTCCCTGACCGTGTGTTCCGTCACGTCCTCGATTAGCCTTGTTTATGCTGCTCTTGGCAGCAAACTCTGTGTCCGCGCCGACCCACATATCCACCAATCCCGCCCATCCCTCAGGGTGGCGATAGCACCAATCAGGAGCCACCTACATAATGAAGCATAATGGCATGTGAACATGAAACAATGAAATTTACCACAAACGTCGGAATGAAAAGTCCGTTATGCTTACCAACATGTAATGCTCCCGTTCCATGGTAAGGTCATGTGCCTTAGCTTCTTCCTTGGTCACCTTCACGCCATGTTTGTCGTGATAATACCGTGAGATGGCCACCCAGCGCACCTCGTACTGTATCTGACGGGTCTGCTTCCTCGCAGCCCGCAGCACATACTCATCGGCCATGGCCTTATGCTCCTCAAGAACTCTATAGAATTTCTAGAGGCAATCATAAAACCAGAATGGAACTAGCGATGAGTTAAACGATTCGATGATAAACTATGAAAGAAACTCAAGACTAGTGCTTCTAAAGAGGACTTACCCAAAAGTTTAATATCACGGCCTTAGCAGCCGTCTCATGGGCCGGGTGGAATGCTGCTTCTTAGTGATCCCAGCACGTGGCCAAAATCTTGCGCTCCGGGTGGTTGACTGGGTCCGGAGTGAACATCCCCGGCCAATATTTCTTCAACAGGATAGTGATGATGCCGTTTGGAAGACGGGCACCATTAGGATATTTCCAGGAGCTGCAAAAGAATGAAAATATTAGTATGTGCACAATAAAAATGATAGTATGTGTTTAAAATATTATTAAGGAGCACTTACTTTTTCCCCGTGGGCTCAATGAGCGACTTCATCTCCTCGGTAGCAGGAGGATCCGGGAGTCGTGCACCACCACGCAGCCAAGCCTTCTTCTTGCCACCCACCTCCCCGCCACCACCATCCTCCTTGCCACCACCATCCTCCCTGCCACCACCATCCTCCCCACCACAACCATCCTCCCCGCGTGCCTCCTCCTCATCCTCATCCTCCTCCCGGACCTCCTCCTCCTCCTCCCGGACCTCCTCCTCCTCCTCCTCCTCCTCCTCCTCCTCCTCCTCCTCCTCCTCAGAGGGTACCTCACTAGAGGAGGGCCGCGAAGACGACCCCCCTATGTCTGTCACAGAGCGCAGTTTTTGGCCCCGAAACCGTCCTTTTGGGCCTCTCCCCCCACCCCCTCCTCCTCTAGGGGCACCTCTCCCTCGACCTCCCTGTGAGGACTCATCGTCAATTAGTCGGGGGGGGGAGACTACGGGGTCGACCACTCCGACTAACCCTCGCGGCGAGTTTGCTTAGCAAACCACTACCATCGGCCTTGCCCTTTCCCATGCTTAGCGAACCTGCATTGAAAAGAGAATAAAAAGTTAGTATATTAACAATGAAGAAAAGATATAACAAAAAGGAATAAAGAAGGACATTCATAAATAAACCATATAAGAAAAGACATGAAACATACATCTACTAGAACCCATACGAATCATCACTATTGTAACCGGTGCCTCGATCGGTCTCATCGTCACTATCACGCATATCATCTTCGTTGTTTGACGTAGGTGGAGGTTCTTCATCATCTTTGACGTCTTCATTTAATTTCTCTAGCATAAGTATGTCTTGGTCTTTCACAATGGCCTCGCCATCATTCTGTGCATCATTATCGTTTGGATCCACATCAACAACACCCAACGGGGCAGCGACATTGGATCGGGCCACATCAACATCATCAGGTTGCTCTTGATAGAACACTCCCTCATATGTCATGGGGTTAATGTAGTAATAATCGTCATCGTTCGGGTCCGGTAGCTTACCATGTGGCACCACCTTGAACACAACTTCCCAACCCTTTAGGTACTCTTTCTGGCATGGGTAGGGCAGATAATAAACTTGTGTGGCCTGGGTAGCCGCAATAAAGAGATTAGCTCCTGCATAGACAGTGGATGGTCTAACTTCGACCAAACCAAGGGAAGGCATATGTCTCAGCCCCTCATGTGGGTCGAACAATCGGCATTTGAACACAGCTAGCCTTAGGTCCTCACGCCCAAGGTCGAATGTAAGCTCGTATATTTTTCCTACCCTTCCGTAGTACTCAAGTCCATTTTGTCCTGGGGTGTACACTCCTGTGTTTATAGTTTTGGGATCAGGCCGGCTGTTCTAGTGCTCCTCTGTATGGAAGCGATACCCATTCACATCATACTTTTCACATTTCATGACACGAGCATTAAAACCCATGGACACCCATCTCAATTCTTCATCCATAGAGGTGTTCGGATCTTTCCCCTACAAGTTTATTTAAATTCATGGGTGCATTAGTTCTATTAACTAATAAATGTTGAACTAGAAGTTAAACTAGGGGAATGTGAAAATTTACTTTCTCCATGAACCAAGCAACAAAATTTTTCCTTCCAGGGGCACCGTTCCGGAGAAGAGTAAGTGCCTCCGCTTCAGTAGGAGGAATCATTCCCGTCCACTCCTCCAGTAGGAATTGACTAAAATAAGAAAATCAGTGTTAGACCAAGACTAAGTGAACATAACGAACTGCATAAAGGAATGGTGCAACAGTATTACCTCATCCACTCTTCCTCAACTTCCTTGATGTTGTGCAAGACATAGAACATTATGTCCTCCCACTCTTGTGCTGGCATGTTATAAGGTTTTGAGCCCCCAGCCCTACCACATTGCCCACCGAATAGATCAAGCTTGGGTTTATACTTGGGCTCTTCTGTATTGTATCGAGACACCTTATTATGCAGAGTGGGAATGTGGTTTGGGTAGTATGATGTCCTGAGGTCTGACACCTCCTCTAGGATAACTGCCTCAGCTATGGAAGCTTCAATCTTAGCTTTGTTTCCACATTTGGATCGGAGATGCTTGTTCTGTCTCTCAGGGCCATACTGCCAACGATTCTGCACAGCCCCCCCCCCCCCCAACAATACCTCCTTCGCGAGGTGCAAAATGAGATGTATCATCGGAGTAAAGAAGCCTGGCGGAAAGATCTTCTCTAGATTGCATATCAACTCCGGTGCCTTCTTATGCAATTTTTCAATCACCTCCGGACATACTTCTTTAGCACATAGCGTGCGGAAGAAATAGCTTAGTTCCGCAAGCACTCGCCAGACACGCTCTGGGACATAGCCTCGAACCATCACCGGCATTATCCGCTCAATCCATACATGATAGTCATGGGTCTTGAGCCCGGTCACTTTGCCCGTTAAAAGATTGACTCCCTTACTTATATTTGATGCATAACCATCAGTGAACTTCACAATGTGTTTGAGCCACATAAGTACTTCCTTCTTGTCTGGCGGTTTAAGGACGAAGTCAGCATCTGGCTTGAACCAGTTTCTTCGACCGCTTGAAGGAGGCCGCATGTTCAGACGTGGTCTATCACAAATTTTCTGTTGATCGGCTCTAGCTTTAACGTTATCCTTTGTCTTATCAGGAATGTTGAGGATCGTGGCAAAAAGGGACTCTGCGACATTCTTTTCGGTGTGCATCACATCGATGTTATAAGGAAGTTTGAGGTCCTTGAAATAGGGAAGCTTCGTGAATGGGGTAATGTGAGTCCAGTTGTGCGTCTCACCATATCCCTCAAAGCGTTTGCCTTTGCCTTTGCATTTGTCTTGGCCTTGGCCTTCGCTTTCCCCTTTGCTTTGGCCTTTGCTTTCCCCTTTGCCTTTGCCTTTGCCTTTGTTTTCGCCTTTAGGCTTGAGAGCTTTTAGCTGAGCAAGAACATCTACCCCAGAAAACGTTGGAATCTCGTTTACTTCATGGACAACCCGGCCTTTCGTGAAGTTCTTCTTGTCTTCCCTGTCTGGATGGTCTGGAGGGAGGAACTGCCGATGCAGGTCAAATGCTACATACTTGCCACCCTTTTGCAGCCAAATTAAACGTAGAGCCTACATGCACACTGGGCATGGCATCTTCCCACTTGTACACCATCCGCAGAATAGGGCATAGCCAGGAAAGTCATGCATGCAATACATCAGCCAAACTTTCATCAAGAATTTTTTTGTAGATGTCGATCATATGTCAACCTCGGGAAGTACCAGGAATGGAGCAAATCATCCACCAGTGGCTGCATAAACACTCCCAAATTCTTTCCCGGGTATTCAGGCCCTGGAATGATCAGCGACAAAAACATTGTCTTGTGTTGCATTAGGACACCGGGAGGGAGATTGAGTAGAATAACAAACACGGGCCATCAGCTGTATGGATTGGTAGACATTCCATATGGATTGAACCCATCACCTGTTATCACAATTCTGACATTCCCAGCCTCAACTGCTTCCTCGGGGTATTCTTCATCAAATGACTTCCATGCTTCAGCTTCCGATGGATGTACGATTTTTTTATGGTACCTTATCCCTTTCTTGTGCCACTTCATCATTTTGGCAGACTCCTCCGTGATGAAAAGGCGCTGTAGTCTTTCTATGAAATGGAGATACCGAAGAATCTTTGCGGGGATGTCTAGTTGCTTCTTCTCACCATGCTCATCGACCACCTCAAGGTACCGAGAGGAACCGCACTTCCTACAGTACTTGTCATTCGCATACTCGTGCCTAAACAAAAGGCAATTCTTCGGACAAACATCTATTTTCTCATAATTCATTGATAGTGCCTTCATGATTTTCTTCGTAGCATACATGCTTTTCGGCAGTTCATGACCCTCAGGAAGGCTGTTAGCCCATACTCCCATAAATGCTTCGAAGCAAGCTTGGGTACAGCCGTACTCAGCCTTGACTGCCATCAGTTGCGAGATGGCATCTAGCTGAGAGATTTTGGCACCCGCATAAAGAGGTTTCTTTGAAGAGGCCAAGACCTCCAAGAAGGCCTTTGTGGTTGCCTCCGGCTCCTCTGATTCATTCTCTGAAGTTGTTGCATGTGTCGCCTCTGCAGCAAAGACATCATCTAGCATGTCTCTAACCCCGTCGTCCTCAAAACCACCGATGCGTTGTCGCATCACCTCCTCTCTACCAGGTCCCGCTCGGCAAAGTTTATTGGCATGATAAAGTCTTTCATACATCCGTACGTGCGAAGGTGCTCAGTCATTTCTCCCTTATCTCTACTGTGACGTCTGGCACATTTTGCATAGGGGCATGGTGGAATAATTCTCATTGGACGACGGAAAATCTCCTTCAAAAACACATTAGTTTTCTCGACCCACTCTGTTGTTACTCGATTCCGACGGATAAAACCACTGTACATCCACTGATTATCTTCCATTCTCTGCTTTGTTACGAGCCAGGAAACAAAATTAAGGATTCGTTAATTTTAAGTACATACAATTTTTATTTTCTATCGGGTTGACGAGAAATGGCACTAAATCCACCTACATCTCTAATAGGTAAAGATGGGTCCTAATTCCACCCGAGGATGTGTAGATTGGGTACGTTGTCCATGCTCTACCTTGTTCCAAGACAAAATTTCGGTAGCACCTCCCGGCTGTTCTCTAGATACACGCCTCGGCTAATAGCCGAGAGAATGTGCTCCGGAGAACAACAGGGAGGTGTCGCCGAAATCCTGTCTCGGAACAAGGTAGAGCATGGACAACGTACCCAATCTACACATCCTCGTGCTGTTCGTGGAAAACGCTGGACAATCCGAAATAGCTGCGGTGATAAATATGCAATTGAATGCATATTTATCGATGCAACCATTTCGGACGGGAGACGCCTAGGTTACACGACTTGACGAGAAAAGTAAATCTAGTGACATGATTATTAAGATGGATTCGTAGCTCACCCTCGACTGTAGAGGAAGCAGTCAAACAACGACGAGATCACGGATCAATGCCTTAGACGACGATGACTCCAAAGATATGCAACACCACCAAAGCCTGTAAATTTTACCGACAAATAAACTTAGATCGTAAAGTGTCAAAAACATAGATCACGGACCAATACCTTCATCGCTTTATTTACTAGATGAGCAATACAAAATAAATTCATCCACTTCAAGTTTCACATTCAAAGTATTAGAAATGTTAAATCCTGATGAACAACTTACGAATTTTGCACAAATTACTAGTTTTTTTAGCAAGACCATGAAGTGTCAAAAAATATTTCATCATTATTTTGCAAGACCATCATGAAGAAAAAACCACTTCATCATGGAGATGCGACACAACAAAGAATGCTAATTCCACCATGCAAAAATTATATATATCATCACATCACATACAACTTTGACACTTAAGAGTTGGAAAAACAATCATAGTGCTAATGTCATCCATTGATCAGTATTTTGCAAACTATCCACCTGCAAACAACATTTTGCAAACTATCCACCTGCATGTGGGACAAAATTCGAATGCTAATTTCTCTGTTTGCAAGCTCTACTAAAACACATAATATACCACACACAATCACATTTGCATTATTTTCTCTTATTAGGACAGTCAATAATATTGCATTTGCATCTTGCCACTAACTTCTTTCAACAAGAGGTCGTCACTAACTCGATCACAAATCGAACTAGAACACAGCAACAATCTGAAGGAAATATGCCCTAGAGGCAATAATAAAGTTATTATTTATTTCCTTATAATCATGATAAATGTTTATTATTCATGCTAGAATTGTATTAATCGGAAACATAATACATGTGTGAATACATAGACAAACAAAGTGTCACTAGTATGCCTCTACTTGACTA
Source organism: Triticum aestivum (assembly GCF_018294505.1). Taxonomy (NCBI): domain Eukaryota; kingdom Viridiplantae; phylum Streptophyta; class Magnoliopsida; order Poales; family Poaceae; genus Triticum; species Triticum aestivum. The sequence goes on along the minus strand of NC_057809.1, from coordinate 43,371,929 downwards.
GCTCGTTAATCAAAGATGGTTATGTTTCCTAACCATGAACAATGAGTTGTTATTTGATTAAAGAGGTCACATCATTAGTTGAATGATCTGATTGACATGACCCATTCCATTAGCTTAGCACACGATCGTTTAGTATGTTGCTATTGCTTTCTTCATGACTTATACATGTTCCTATGACTATGAGATTATGCAACTCCCGTTTGCCGGAGGAACACTTTGGGTGCTACCAAACGTCACAACGTAACTGGGTGATTATAAAGGAGCATTACAGGTGTCTCCAAAGGTAGATGTTGGGTTGGCGTATTTCGAGATTAGGATTTGTCACTCCGATTGTCGGAGAGGTATCTCTAGGCCCTCTCGGTAATACACATCACATAAGCCTTGCAAGCATTACAACTAATATGTTAGTTGTGAGATGATGTATTACAGAACGAGTAAAGAGACTTGCCAGTAACGAGATTGAACTAGGTATTGGATATCGACGATCGAATCTCGGGCAAGTAACATACCGATGACAAAGGGAACAACGTATGTTGTTATGCGGTCTGACCGATAAAGATCTTCGTAGAATATGTAGGAGCCAATATGGGCATCGAGGTCCCGCTATTGGTTATTAACCGGAGACGTGTCTCGGTCATGTCTACATTGTTCTCGAACCCGTAGGGTCCGCACGCTTAAGGTTTCGATGACAGTTATATTATGACTTTATGAGTTTTGATGTACCGAAGGAGTTCGGAGTCCCGGATGAGATCGGAGACATGACGAGGAGTCTCGAAATGGTCGAGACGTAAAGATCGATATATTGGACGACTATATTCGGACATCGGAAAGGTTCCGAATGATTCGGGTATTTTTCGGAGTACCGGGTAGTTACGGGAGAAGTAATGGGCCTTGATGGGCTTTAGTGGGAAGAGGAAAAAGGCTGCTGCGCCCCCCCCCCCTCCCCTTTGGTCCGAATTGGACTAGGGAAAAGGGGGCCGGCCACCTCTCCTTCCCCTCCTATTCCTTCTCCCTTCCTCCCCTCTTGGTGGACTCCTACCAGTTCCCTCGACGTGCTTTGCACATAGATGGCTTGCGGGCGACTGTCTCTCCAACTTTAGTTGAACCGAGTGTGGCTACGCCCGGTCCTTGCGAAGGTTAAAACGGAGTCTATTTGACAAACTATCGTTGTGGTTTTGATGCGTAGGTGAGATTGGTTCTTACTTTAGCCCGTAGCAGCCACGTAAAACATGCAACAACAAAGTAGAGGACGTCTAACTTGTTTTTGCAGGGCATGTTGTGATGTGATATGGTCAAGGCATGATGCTGAATTTTATTATATGAGATGATCATGTTTGTAACCAAGTTATCGGCAACTGGCAGGAGCCATATGGTTGTCGCTTTATTGTATGCAATGCAATCGCGATGTAATGCTTTACTTTATTACTAAACGGTAGTGATAGTCGTGGAAGCATAAGATTGGCGAGACGACAACGATGCTACGATGGAGATCAAGGTGTCGCGCCGGTGACGATGGTGATCATGACGGTGCTTCGGAGATGGAGATCACAAGCACAAGATGATGATGGCCATATCATATCACTTATATTGATTGCATGTGATGTTTATCTTTTTATGCATCTTATCTTGCTTTGATTGACGGTAGCATTATAAGATGATCTCTCACTAAATTATCAAGAAGTGTTCTCCCTGAGTATGCACCATTGCGAAAGTTCTTCGTGCTGAGACACCACGTGATGATCGGGTGTGATAGGCTCTACGTTCAAATACAACGGGTGCAAAACAGTTGCACACGCGGAATACTCAGGTTATACTTGACGAGCCAAGCATATACAGATATGGCCTCGGAACACGGAGACCGAAAGGTCGAGCGTGAATCATATAGTAGATATGATCAACATAATGATGTTCACCGATGAAACTACTCCATCTCACGTGATGATCGGACATGGTTTAGTTGATTTGGATCACGTGATCACTTAGAGGATTAGAGGGATGTCTATCTAAGTGGGAGTTCTTAAGTAATATGATTAATTGAACTAAATTTATCATGAACTTAGTACCTGATAGTATCTTGCTTATTTATGTTGATTGTAGATAGATGGCTCGTGCTGTTGTTCCGTTGAATTTTAATGCGTTCCTTGAGAAAGCAAAGTTGAAAGATGATGGTAGCAATTACACGGATTGGGTCCGTAACTTGAGGATTATCCTCATTGCTGCACAGAAGAATTACGTCCTGGAAGCACCGCTGGGTGCCAGGCCTGCTGCTGGAGCAACACCAGATGTTATGAACGTCTGGCAGAGCAAAGCTGATGACTACTCGATAGTTCAGTGTGCCATGCTTTACGGCTTAGAATCGGGACTTCAACGACGTTTTGAACGTCATGGAGCATATGAGATGTTTCAGGAGTTGAAGTTAATATTTCAAGCAAATGCCCGAATTGAGAGATATGAAGTCTCCAATAAGTTCTATAGCTGCAAGATGGAGGAGAACAGTTCTGTCAGTGAGCATATACTCAAAATGTCTAGGTATAATAATCACTTGATTCAATTGGGAGTTAATCTTCTAGATGATTGCGTCATTGACAGAATTCTCCAATCACTGCCACCAAGCTACAAGAGCTTCGTGATGAACTATAATATGCAAGGGATGAATAAGACTATTCCCGAGCTCTTCACAATGCTGAAAGCTGCGGAGATAGAAATCAAAAAGGAGCATCAAGTGTTCATGGTAAACAAAACCACTAGTTTCAAGAAAAAGGGCAAAGGGAAGAAGAAGGGGAACTTCAAGAAGAACGGCAAACAAGTTGCTGCTCAAGAGAAGAAACCCAAGTCTGGACCTAAGCCTGAAACTGAGTGCTTCTACTGTAAGCAGACTGGTCACTGGAAGCGGAACTGCCCAAAGTATTTGGCGGATAAGAAGGATGGCAAGGTGAACAAAGGTATATGTGATATACATGTTATTGATGTGTACCTTACTAATGCTCGCAGTAGCACCTGGGTATTTGATACTGGTTCTGTTGCTAATATTTGCAACTCGAAACAGGGGCTACGGATTAAGCGAAGATTGGCTAAGGACGAGGTGACGATGCGCGTGGGAAACGGTTCCAAAGTCGATGTGATCGCGGTCGGCACGCTACCTCTACATCTACCTTCGGGATTAATATTAGACCTAAATAATTGTTATTTGGTGCCAGCGTTGAGCATGAACATTATATCTGGATCTTGTTTAATGCGAGACGGTTATTCATTTAAATCAGAGAATAATGGTTGTTCTATTTATATGAGTAATATCTTTTATGGTCATGCACCCTTGAAGAGTGGTCTATTTTTATTGAATCTCGATAGTAGTAATACACATATTCATAATGTTGAAGCCAAAAGATGCAGAGTTGATAATGAAAGTGCAACTTATTTGTGGCACTGTCATTTAGGTCATATCGGTGTAAAGCGCATGAAGAAACTCCATACTGATGGACTTTTGGAACCACTTGATTATGAATCACTTGGTACTTGCGAACCGTGCCTCATGGGCAAGATGACTAAAACACCGTTCTCCGGTACTATGGAGAGAGCAACAGATTTGTTGGAAATCATACATACCGATGTATGTGGTCCGATGAATATTGAGGCTCGTGGCGGATATCGTTATTTTCTCACCTTCACAGATGATTTGAGCAGATATGGATATATCTACTTAATGAAACATAAGTCTGAAACATTTGAAAAGTTCAAAGAATTTCAGAGTGAAGTTGAAAATCATCGTAACAAGAAAATAAAGTTTCTACGATCTGATCGTGGAGGAGAATATTTGAGTTACGAGTTTGGTGTACATTTGAAAAACTGTGGAATAGTTTCGCAACTCACGCCACCCGGAACACCACAGTGTAATGGTGTGTCTGAACGTTGTAATCGTACTTTACTAGATATGGTGCGATCTATGATGTCTCTTACTGATTTATCGCTATCATTTTGGGGATACGCTCTAGAGACGGCCGCATTCACGTTAAATAGGGCACCATCAAAATCCGTTGAGACGACGCCTTATGAACTATGGTTTGGCAAGAAACCAAAGTTGTCGTTTCTGAAAGTTTGGGGCTGCGATGCTTATGTGAAAAACTTTAACCTGATAAGCTCGAACCCAAATCGGAGAAATGTGTCTTCATAGGATATCCAAAGGAAACTATTGGATACACCTTCTATCACAGATCCGAAGGCAAGACTTTTGTTGCTAAATTCGGAAACTTTCTTGAGAAGGAGTTTCTCTCGAAAGAAGTGAGTGGGAGGAAAGTAGAACTTGACGAGGTAACTGTACCTGCTCCCTTATTGGAAAGTAGTACATCATAGAAAACTGTTTCTGCGACACTTACACCAATAAGTGAGGAAGTTAATGATAATGATCATGAAACTTCAGAACAAGATACTACTGAACCTCGTAGATCAACCAGAGTAAGATCCACACCAGAGTGGTACGGTAATCCTGTTCTGGAAGTCATGCTACTAGATCATGATGAACCTACGAACTATGAAGAAGCGATGGTGAGCCCAGATTCCGCAAAGTGGCTTGAAGCCATGAAATCTGAGATGGGATCCATGTATGAGAACAAAGTATGGACTTTGGTTGACTTGCCCGATGATCGACAAGCAATTGAGAATAAATGGATCTTCAAGAAGAAGACTGACGCTGATGGTAATGTTACTGTCTACAAAGCTCGACTTGTCGCGAAAGGTTTTCGACAAGTTCAAGGGGTTGACTACGATGAGACTTTCTCTCCCGTAGCGATGCTTAAGTCTGTCCGAATCATGTTAGCGATTGCCGCATTTTATGATTATGAAATTTGGCAGATGGATGTCAAAACTGCATTCCTGAATGGATTTCTGGAAGAAGAGTTGTAGATGATGCAACCGGAAGGTTTTGTCGATCCAAAGGGAGCTAACAAAGTGTGCAAGCTCCAGCGATCCATTTATGGACTGGTGCAAGCCTCTCGGAGTTGGAATAAACGTTTTGATAGTGTGATCAAAGCATTTGGTTTTATACAGACTTTCGGAGAAGCCTGTATTTACAAGAAAGTGAGTGGGAGCTCTGTAGCATTTCTGATATTATATGTGGATGACATATTACTGATTGGAAATGATATAGAATTTCTGGATAGCATAAAGGGATACTTGAATAAAAGTTTTTCAATGAAAGACCTCGGTGAAGCTGCTTACATATTAGGCATTAAGATCTATAGAGATAGATCAAGACGCTTAATTGGACTTTCACAAAGCACATACCTTGACAAAATTTTGAAGAAGTTCAAAATGGATCAAGCAAAGAAAGGATTCTTGCCTGTGTTACAAGGTGTGAAGTTGAGTAAGACTCAATGCCCGACCACTGCAGAAGATAGAGAGAATATGAAAGATGTTCCCTATGCATCAGCCATAGGCTCTATCATGTATGCAATGCTGTGTACCAGACCTGATGTGTGCCTTGCTATAAGTTTAGCAGGGAGGTACCAAAGTAATCCAGGAGTGGATCACTGGACAGCGGTCAAGAACATCATGAAATACCTGAAAAGGACTAAGGATATGCTTCTTGTATATCGAGGTGACAAAGAGCTCACTGTAAAAGGTTACGTTGATGCAAGCTTTGACACTGATCCGGACGATTCTAAATCGCAAACCGGATACGTGTTTACATTAAACGGTGGAGCTGTCAGTTGGTGCAGTTCTAAACAAAGTGTCGTAGCGGGATCTACATGTGAAGCGGAGTACATAGCTGCTTCGGAAGCAGCAAATGAAGGAGTCTGGATGAAGGAGTTCATATCCGATCTAGGTGTCATACCTAGTGCATCGGGTCCAATGAAAATATTTTGTGACAATACTGGTGCAATTGCCTTGGCAAAGGAATCCAGATTTCACAAAAGGACCAAACACATCAAGAGACGCTTCAATTCCATCCGGGATCTAGTCCAGGTGGGAGACATAGAGATTTGCAAGATACATACGGATCTGAATGTTGCAGACCCGTTGACTAAGCCTCTTCCACGAGCAAAACATGATCAGCACCAAAGCTCCATGGGTGTTAGAATCATTACAGTGTAATCTAGATTATTGACTCTAGTGCAAGTGGGAGACTGAAGGAAATATGCCCTAGAGGCAATAATAAAGTTATTATTTATTTCCTTATAATCATGATAAATGTTTATTATTCATGCTAGAATTGTATTAATCGGAAACATAATACATGTGTGAATACATAGACAAACAAAGTGTCACTAGTATGCCTCTACTTGACTAGCTCGTTAATCAAAGATGGTTATGTTTCCTAACCATGAACAATGAGTTGTTATTTGATTAAAGAGGTCACATCATTAGTTGAATGATCTGATTGACATGACCCATTCCATTAGCTTAGCACACGATCGTTTAGTATGTTGCTATTGCTTTCTTCATGACTTATACATGTTCCTATGACTATGAGATTATGCAACTCCCGTTTGCCGGAGGAACACTTTGGGTGCTACCAAACGTCACAACGTAACTGGGTGATTATAAAGGAGCATTACAGGTGTCTCCAAAGGTAGATGTTGGGTTGGCGTATTTCGAGATTAGGATTTGTCACTCCGATTGTCGGAGAGGTATCTCTGGGCCCTCTCGGTAATACACATCACATAAGCCTTGCAAGCATTACAACTAATATGTTAGTTGTGAAATGATGTATTACGGAACGAGTAAAGAGACTTGTCGGTAACGAGATTGAACTAGGTATTGGATATCGACGATCGAATCTCGGGCAAGTAACATACCGATGACAAAGGGAACAACGTATGTTGTTATGCGGTCTGACCGATAAAGATCTTCGTAGAATATGTAGGAGCCAATATGGGCATCCAGGTCCCGCTATTGGTTATTGACCAGAGACGTGTCTCGGTCATGTCTACATTGTTCTCGAACCCGTAGGGTCCGCACGCTTAAGGTTTCGATGACAGTTATATTATGAGTTTATAATTTTTGATGTACCGAAGGAGTGCGGAGTCTCGGATGAGATCGGGGACATGACGAGGAGTCTCGAAATGGTTGAGACGTAAAGATCGATATATTGGACGACTATATTCGGACATCGGAAAGGTTCCGAATGATTCGGGTATTTTTCGGAGTACTGGGTAGTTACGGGAGAAGTAATGGGCCTTGATGGGCTTTAGTGGGAAGAGGAAAAAGGCTGCTGCGCCCCCCCCCTTTGGTCCGAATTGGACTAGGGAAAAGGGGGCCGGCCACCTTTCCTTCTCCTCCTATTCCTTCTCCCTTCCTCCCCTCTTGGTGGACTCCTACTAGGACTTGGAGTCCTAGTAGGACTCCCTATCCTGGCCGCACCTTTGCCTTGGCCGGCCTCCTCCTCCTCCATCCTTTATATACGGAGGCAGGGGGCACCTCTAGACACACAAGTTGATCCATGTGATCTGTTCCTTAGCCGTGTGCGGTGCCCCCTGCCACCATATTCCTCGATAATACTGTAGCGGAGTTTAGGCGAAGCCCTGCTGCTGTAGTTCATCAAGATCGTCACCACGCCGTCGTGCTGACGGAACTCTTCCCCGGCACTTTGCTGGATCGGAGTCCGGGGATCGTCATCGAGCTGAACGTGTGCTCGAACTCGGAGGTGCCGTAGTTTCGGTGCTTGATCGGTTGGATCGTGAAGACGTACGACTACTTCCTCTATGTCGTGTCATCGCTTCCGCAGTCGGTCTGCGTTGGGTACGTAGACAATACTCTCCCCCTCGTTGCTATGCATCACATGATCTTGCGTGTGCGTAGGAAATTTTTTGAAATTACTACGTTCCCCATCAGTGGTATCAGAGCCTAGGTTATTTATGTTGATGTTATATGCATGAGTACAACACAAGTGAGTTGTGGACGATATAAGTCATACTGCCTACCAGCATGTCATACTTTGGTTCGGCGGTATTGTTGGACGAGACGACCCGGACCAACCTTACGCCTACGCTTACGCGAGACCGGTTCCCTCGACGTGCTTTGCACATAGATGGCTTGCGGGCGACTGTCTCTCCAACTTTAGTTGAACCGAGTGTGGCTACGCCCGGTCCTTGCGAAGGTTAAAACGGAGTCTATTTGACAAACTATCGTTGTGGTTTTGATGCGTAGGTGAGATTGGTTCTTACTTTAGCCCATAGCAGCCACGTAAAACATGCAACAACAAAGTAGAGGACGTCTAACTTGTTTTTGCAGGGCATGTTGTGATGTGATATGGTCAAGGCATGATGCTGAATTTTATTGTATGAGATGATCATGTTTTGTAACCAAGTTATCGGCAACTGGCAGGAGCCATATGGTTGTCGCTTTATTGTATGCAATGCAATCGCGATGTAATGCTTTACTTTATTACTAAACGGTAGTGATAGTCGTGGAAGCATAAGATTGGCGAGACGACAACGATGCTACGATGGAGATCAAGGTGTCGCGCCGGTGACGATGGTGATCATGACGGTGCTTCGGAGATGGAGATCACAAGCACAAGATGATGATGGCCATATCATATCACTTATATTGATTGCATGTGATGTTTATCTTTTTATGCATCTTATCTTGCTTTGATTGACGGTAGCATTATAAGATGATCTCTCACTAAATTATCAAGAAGTGTTCTCCCTGAGTATGCACCGTTGCGAAAGTTCTTCGTGCTGAGACACCACGTGATGATCGGGTGTGATAGGCTCTACGTTCAAATACAACGGGTGCAAAACAGTTGCACACGCGGAATACTCAGGTTATACTTGACGAGCCAAGCATATACAGATATGGCCTCGGAACACGGAGACCGAAAGGTCGAGCGTGAATCATATAGTAGATATGATCAACATAATGATGTTCACCGATGAAACTACTCCATCTCACGTGATGATCGGACATGGTTTAGTTGATTTGGATCACGTGATCACTTAGAGGATTAGAGGGATGTCTATCTAAGTGGGAGTTCTTAAGTAATATGATTAATTGAACTAAATTTATCATGAACTTAGTACCTGATAGTATCTTGCTTATTTATGTTGATTGTAGATAGATGGCTCGTGCTGTTGTTCCGTTGAATTTTAATGCGTTCCTTGAGAAAGCAAAGTTGAAAGATGATGGTAGCAATTACACGGATTGGGTCCGTAACTTGAGGATTATCCTCATTGCTGCACAGAAGAATTACGTCCTGGAAGCACCGCTGGGTGCCAGGCCTGCTGCTGGAGCAACACCAGATGTTATGAACGTCTGGCAGAGCAAAGCTGATGACTACTCGATAGTTCAGTGTGCCATGCTTTACGGCTTAGAATCGGGACTTCAACGACGTTTTGAACGTCATGGAGCATATGAGATGTTTCAGGAGTTGAAGTTAATATTTCAAGCAAATGCCCGAATTGAGAGATATGAAGTCTCCAATAAGTTCTATAGCTGCAAGATGGAGGAGAACAGTTCTGTCAGTGAGCATATACTCAAAATGTCTAGGTATAATAATCACTTGATTCAATTGGGAGTTAATCTTCTAGATGATTGCGTCATTGACAGAATTCTCCAATCACTGCCACCAAGCTACAAGAGCTTCGTGATGAACTATAATATGCAAGGGATGAATAAGACTATTCCCGAGCTCTTCACAATGCTGAAAGCTGCGGAGATAGAAATCAAAAAAGGAGCATCAAGTGTTCATGGTAAACAAAACCACTAGTTTCAAGAAAAAGGGCAAAGGGAAGAAGAAGGGGAACTTCAAGAAGAACGGCAAACAAGTTGCTGCTCAAGAGAAGAAACCCAAGTCTGGACCTAAGCCTGAAACTGAGTGCTTCTACTGTAAGCAGACTGGTCACTGGAAGCGGAACTGCCCAAAGTATTTGGCGGATAAGAAGGATGGCAAGGTGAACAAAGGTATATGTGATATACATGTTATTGATGTGTACCTTACTAATGCTCGCAGTAGCACCTGGGTATTTGATACTGGTTCTGTTGCTAATATTTGCAACTCGAAACAGGGGCTACGGATTAAGCGAAGATTGGCTAAGGACGAGGTGACGATGCGCGTGGGAAACGGTTCCAAAGTCGATGTGATCGCGGTCGGCACGCTACCTCTACATCTACCTTCGGGATTAATATTAGACCTAAATAATTGTTATTTGGTGCCAGCGTTGAGCATGAACATTATATCTGGATCTTGTTTAATGCGAGACGGTTATTCATTTAAATCAGAGAATAATGGTTGTTCTATTTATATGAGTAATATCTTTTATGGTCATGCACCCTTGAAGAGTGGTCTATTTTTATTGAATCTCGATAGTAGTAATACACATATTCATAATGTTGAAGCCAAAAGATGCAGAGTTGATAATGAAAGTGCAACTTATTTGTGGCACTGTCATTTAGGTCATATCGGTGTAAAGCGCATGAAGAAACTCCATACTGATGGACTTTTGGAACCACTTGATTATGAATCACTTGGTACTTGCGAACCGTGCCTCATGGGCAAGATGACTAAAACACCGTTCTCCGGTACTATGGAGAGAGCAACAGATTTGTTGGAAATCATACATACCGATGTATGTGGTCCGATGAATATTGAGGCTCGTGGCGGATATCGTTATTTTCTCACCTTCACAGATGATTTGAGCAGATATGGATATATCTACTTAATGAAACATAAGTCTGAAACATTTGAAAAGTTCAAAGAATTTCAGAGTGAAGTTGAAAATCATCGTAACAAGAAAATAAAGTTTCTACGATCTGATCATGGAGGAGAATATTTGAGTTACGAGTTTGGTGTACATTTGAAAAACTGTGGAATAGTTTCGCAACTCACGCCACCCGGAACACCACAGCGTAATGGTGTGTCTGAACGTTGTAATCGTACTTTACTAGATATGGTGCGATCTATGATGTCTCTTACTGATTTATCGCTATCATTTTGGGGATACGCTCTAGAGACGGCCGCATTCACGTTAAATAGGGCACCATCAAAATCCGTTGAGACGACGCCTTATGAACTATGGTTTGGCAAGAAACCAAAGTTGTCGTTTCTGAAAGTTTGGGGCTGCGATGCTTATGTGAAAAACTTTAACCTGATAAGCTCGAACCCAAATCGGAGAAATGTGTCTTCATAGGATATCCAAAGGAAACTATTGGATACACCTTCTATCACAGATCCGAAGGCAAGACTTTTGTTGCTAAATTCGGAAACTTTCTTGAGAAGGAGTTTCTCTCGAAAAAAGTGAGTGGGAGGAAAGTAGAACTTGACGAGGTAACTGTACCTGCTCCCTTATTGGAAAGTAGTACATCATAGAAAACTGTTTCTGCGACACTTACACCAATAAGTGAGGAAGTTAATGATAATGATCATGAAACTTCAGAACAAGATACTACTGAAACTCGTAGATCAACCAGAGTAAGATCCACACCAGAGTGGTACGGTAATCCTGTTCTGGAAGTCATGCTACTAGATCATGATGAACCTACGAACTATGAAGAAGCGATGGTGAGCCCAGATTCCGCAAAGTGGCTTGAAGCCATGAAATCTGAGATGGGATCCATGTATGAGAACAAAGTATGGACTTTGGTTGACTTGCCCGATGATCGACAAGCAATTGAGAATAAATGGATCTTCAAGAAGAAGACTGACGCTGATGGTAATGTTACTGTCTACAAAGCTCGACTTGTCGCGAAAGGTTTTCGACAAGTTCAAGGGGTTGACTACGATGAGACTTTCTCTCCCGTAGCGATGCTTAAGTCTGTCCGAATCATGTTAGCGATTGCCGCATTTTATGATTATGAAATTTGGCAGATGGATGTCAAAACTGCATTCCTGAATGGATTTCTGGAAGAAGAGTTGTAGATGATGCAACCGGAAGGTTTTGTCGATCCAAAGGGAGCTAACAAAGTGTGCAAGCTCCAGCGATCCATTTATGGACTGGTGCAAGCCTCTCGGAGTTGGAATAAACGTTTTGATAGTGTGATCAAAGCATTTGGTTTTATACAGACTTTCGGAGAAGCCTGTATTTACAAGAAAGTGAGTGGGAGCTCTGTAGCATTTCTGATATTATATGTGGATGACATATTACTGATTGGAAATGATATAGAATTTCTGGATAGCATAAAGGGATACTTGAATAAAAGTTTTTCAATGAAAGACCTCGGTGAAGCTGCTTACATATTAGGCATTAAGATCTATAGAGATAGATCAAGACGCTTAATTGGACTTTCACAAAGCACATACCTTGACAAAATTTTGAAGAAGTTCAAAATGGATCAAGCAAAGAAAGGATTCTTGCCTGTGTTACAAGGTGTGAAGTTGAGTAAGACTCAATGCCCGACCACTGCAGAAGATAGAGAGAATATGAAAGATGTTCCCTATGCATCAGCCATAGGCTCTATCATGTATGCAATGCTGTGTACCAGACCTGATGTGTGCCTTGCTATAAGTTTAGCAGGGAGGTACCAAAGTAATCCAAGAGTGGATCACTGGACAGCGGTCAAGAACATCCTGAAATACCTGAAAAGGACTAAGGATATGTTTCTCGTATATGGAGGTGACAAAGAGCTCACTGTAAAAGGTTACGTTGATGCAAGCTTTGACACTGATCCGGACGATTCTAAATCGCAAACCGGATACGTGTTTACATTAAACGGTGGAGCTGTCAGTTGGTGCAGTTCTAAACAAAGTGTCGTAGCGGGATCTACATGTGAAGCGGAGTACATAGCTGCTTCGGAAGCAGCAAATGAAGGAGTCTGGATGAAGGAGTTCATATCCGATCTAGGTGTCATACCTAGTGCATCGGGTCCAATGAAAATATTTTGTGACAATACTGGTGCAATTGCCTTGGCAAAGGAATCCAGATTTCACAAAAGGACCAAACACATCAAGAGACGCTTCAATTCCATCCGGGATCTAGTCCAGGTGGGAGACATAGAGATTTGCAAGATACATACGGATCTGAATGTTGCAGACCCGTTGACTAAGCCTCTTCCACGAGCAAAACATGATCAGCACCAAAGCTCCATGGGTGTTAGAATCATTACAGTGTAATCTAGATTATTGACTCTAGTGCAAGTGGGAGACTGAAGGAAATATGCCCTAGAGGCAATAATAAAGTTATTATTTATTTCCTTATAATCATGATAAATGTTTATTATTCATGCTAGAATTGTATTAATCGGAAACATAATACATGTGTGAATACATAGACAAACAAAGTGTCACTAGTATGCCTCTACTTGACTAGCTCGTTAATCAAAGATGGTTATGTTTCCTAACCATGAACAATGAGTTGTTATTTGATTAAAGAGGTCACATCATTAGTTGAATGATCTGATTGACATGACCCATTCCATTAGCTTAGCACACGATCGTTTAGTATGTTGCTATTGCTTTCTTCATGACTTATACATGTTCCTATGACTATGAGATTATGCAACTCCCGTTTGCCGGAGGAACACTTTGGGTGCTACCAAACGTCACAACGTAACTGGGTGATTATAAAGGAGCATTACAGGTGTCTCCAAAGGTAGATGTTGGGTTGGCGTATTTCGAGATTAGGATTTGTCACTCCGATTGTCGGAGAGATATCTCTGGGCCCTCTCGGTAATACACATCACATAAGCCTTGCAAGCATTACAACTAATATGTTAGTTGTGAGATGATGTATTATGGAACGAGTAAAGAGACTTGTCGGTAACGAGATTGAACTAGGTATTGGATATCGACGATCGAATCTCGGGCAAGTAACATACCGATGACAAAGGGAACAACGTATGTTGTTATGCGGTCTGACCGATAAAGATCTTCGTAGAATATGTAGGAGCCAATATGGGCATCCAGGTCCCGCTATTGGTTATTGACCAGAGACGTGTCTCGGTCATGTCTACATTGTTCTCGAACCCGTAGGGTCCGCACGCTTAAGGTTTCGATGACAGTTATATTATGAGTTTATGAGTTTTGATGTACCGAAGGAGTGCGGAGTCCCGGATGAGATCGGGGACATGACGAGGAGTCTCGAAATGGTTGAGACGTAAAGATCGATATATTGGACGACTATATTCGGACATCGGAAAGGTTCCGAATGATTCGGGTATTTTTCGGAGTACCGGGTAGTTACGGGAGAAGTAATGGGCCTTGATGGGCTTTAGTGGGAAGAGGAAAAAGGCTGCTGCGCCCCCCCCCCCTTTGGTCCGAATTGGACTAGGGAAAAGGGGGCCGGCCACCTTTCCTTCTCCTCCTATTCCTTCTCCCTTCCTCCCCTCTTGGTGGACTCCTACTAGGACTTGGAGTCCTAGTAGGACTCCCTATCCTGGCCGCACCTTTGCCTTGGCCGGCCTCCTCCTCCTCCATCCTTTATATACGGAGGCAGGGGGCACCTCTAGACACACAAGTTGATCCACGTGATCTGTTCCTTAGCCGTGTGCGGTGCCCCCTGCCACCATATTCCTCGATAATACTATAGCGGAGTTTAGGCGAAGCCCTGCTGCTGTACTTCATCAAGATCATCACCACGCCATCGTGCTGATGGAACTCTTCCCTGACACTTTGCTGGATCGGAGTCCGGGGATCGTCATCGAGCTGAACGTGTGCTTGAACCCGGAGGTGCCGTAGTTTCGGTGCTTGATCGGTTGGATCGTGAAGACGTACGACTACTTCCTCTACGTCGTGTCATCGCTTCCGCAGTCGGTCTGCGTTGGGTACGTAGACAGTACTCTCCCCCTCGTTGCTATGCATCACATGATCTTGCGTGTGCGTAGGAAATTTTTTGAAATTACTACGTTCCCCATCACAATCATAGGGAGGTACAAAACTAAGAAAAAAGAAAAAAATCCTCACTTTTAGAGAGGGCCGGCTGGTCGGGGTGGGGACGGGGCGAGCTGGTGCTCAAGTTGGGGAGGGGGCGCCGGACCTGCAACAGAGGAGGGCCGTGGAAGGGGCGCCGGACCGCCGGAGCAGTGATCGTGGCCGCGAGCGCGCCCAGCTCACCAGCAGCAGGAGGGGACGAGGACGACGGGGCCGCTGCGGGGACGGGGGCGTTGGCGGGCGGGGACGGACAGCAGCGATGCGGGGTGGGTGGGGACGGCTGGAGGCGGTGCGGGGCGGGGACGGTCGGCGGCGGAGTAGAGCGGGGGCACGCGATGCGGGGCAGGGAGGGACGGGGGCCGAGCGGGTGCGGGGCGGGGACGGCGTGATGCGGCCAGGACGGGGGCGGCACTGGCGCAGAAGAGGGCGGCAGCGGTGCGGGGCGGGGATGGCTGGCGGCGGCGGGATCGAGGGGCGGAGGGCGGGGATTGAGCGGCGGCGGGGCTGGATCGAGCGCGCGACGGCGGGACTGGATCGAGGGTGGATAAGGTGGACGATTGGATAAGGTTTTTTTTGGTTTTTTTAGTGTGAGACGCCGGTTGGATAAGATGGGCGGTATGATGACGGTGTAACCGTCGGCATAGGTGGGGCCGAACTATGCCGGCGGTTATACCGTCGGCATACCTGTTTTACATTAAATTTAATTTATTTTAGAAATGTCCTTACTAAATTAATTATTATTTATACATAAACTAGCTATCCATGTGACAAATTTGGCACCATTCTAAAGTACAGTAAAAAAATTAAATATTCGGTCGTACTTGCATGCCACCCGACCGAACTATATCCTAGCCCCGTTGACGCGGTGATCTAGCCCCCGCGGAGGGGGGCCAAACCCCGGAGCCCCAAGACGGGCGTCTACGCATGCAACATCACTTTCACACATGCATCAGGACCCGGTACGGTGTTTCGGTGGCATTGCTACACCCGGAAGGCCACCACGAAGCCCAGTTGACCGATGATCTAAGTGATGGCGGTACTGCCGTTCGTGGAGGGAGGCAACACCCCGGTGACCCAAGACGGGCGTCTACGCATGCAACATCACTTTGACACACGCATCAGGACCCGTTACGGTGTTTTAGTGGCATAGCTACACCCGTAAGGCCACCACGAAGCCCAGTTGACCCGATGATCTAGCACTTTGACTTTCACCGGACGGGCATGCCGCCAAATCTTGCGTAGGCGGCCTCTCACAAGTCTGGAAGTGTTGTGGCGATTGCAAATGCCAGACACGCGTCTCCGGGGTGTGCCCCCCTCACGGACGGCGCCACCGCCGGCACCTGGAGGGAGGAAACGGACGCGTCGGGTCTACACGGAGGGGATATTGCTATGGGTCTGGCCCGGATTTTGCTCCAAAGTGTTCCTATGGGCTGACCTAACATAACCGGTGGGGAGGTCCACTGCTCAAAGCCCGTCCATGCAAAGTCAAAGGGCTAGATCCCGTGGTCAAACGCTACAGGGTTAGGCGGGACGGGGGCCCTAGGGGGTAGCAATGTCACCGGAGCATCGCACCGGGCCCTCATACATGCGGGGTGGTGTGGTGGCATGTCCGAAGAGGCGGCACGCGTCTCCGGGGTGTGGCCCCCCTCACGGACGACGATGACACGGTAGTAGATGTTCTGCGGTAACGATGCGGCATGAATATTATTAAATACTCGGAGCGCAATAAAATCATGAGTTTTTTTGCACGACGTGGGCACATGTGCTATAGGAACGATGGTAATTTTTCATATTTTTGGTGATGCAGAAGTTTTCGAAAAATTCCCTCTACGCGGATTGGTCTTCGCGCGTCTACGACTGTGGCCGGCGGCCTCCGGGGGCTAGCATGCCGCCAAATCTTGCGTGGGTGGCCTCTCACAAGTCTGGAAGTGTTGTGGCGGTTGCAAACGCCCGGCACGCGTCTCCGGGGTGTGCCCCCTCCCACGGACGGCGCCGACGCCGGCACCTGGAGGGGGGAAACGGACGCGTCGGGTCTACACAGAGGGGATATTGCTGTGGGTCTGGCACGGATGTTGCTCCAAAGTATTCCTATGGGCTGACCTAACACAACCGGGTGGGGAGGTCCACTGCTCAAAGCCCGTCCGCGCAAAGTCAAAGGGCTAGATCCCGTGGTCAAACGCTACAGGGTTAGGCGGGACGGGGGCCCTGGAGGGTAGCAATGCCACCGGAGCATCGCACCGGGCCCTCATACACGCGGGGTGGTGTGGTGGCATGTCCGAAGAGGCGGCACGCGTCTCCGGGGTGTGGCCCCCCTCACGGACGGCGATGACACGGTAGTAGATGTTCTGCGGTAACGATGCGGCGTGAATATTATTAAATACTTGGAGCGCGACAAAATCATGAGTTTTTTGCACGACGTGGGCACATGTGCTATAGGAACGATGGTAATTTTTCATATTTTTTGGTGATGCAGAAGTTTCTGAAAAATTCCGTCTACGCGGATTGCTCTTCGCGCGTCTACGACTGTGGCCGGCGGCCTCCGGGGGCTAGCATGCCGCCAAATCTTGCGTGGGCGGCCTCTCACAAGTCTGGAAGTGTTGTGGCGGTTGCAAACGCCCGGCACGCGTCTCCGGGGTGTGCCCCCCTCACGGACGGCGCCGCCGCCGGCACCTGGAGGGGGGAAACGGACGCGTCGGGTCTACACAGAGGGGATATTGCTGTGGGTCTGGCCCGGATGTTGCTCCAAAGTGTTCCTATGGGCTGACCTAACACAACCGGGTGGGGAGGTCCACTGCTCAAAGCCCGTCCGTGCAAAGTCAAAGGGCTAGATCCCGTGGTCAAACGCTACAGGGTTAGGCGGGACAGGGGCCCTGGGGGTAGCAATGCCACCGGAGCGTCGCACCGGGCCCTCATACATGCGGGATGGTGTGGTGGCATGTCCGAAGAGGCGGCACGCGTCTCCAGGGTGTGGCCCCCCTCACGGACGGCGATGACACGGTAGTAGACGTTCTGCGGTAATGATGCGGCGTGAATATTATTAAATACTCGGAGCGCGATAAAATCATGAGTTTTTTGCATGACGTGGGCACATGTGCTATAGGAACGATGGTAATTTTTCATATTTTTTGGTGATGCAGAAGTTTCCGAAAAATTCCCTCTACGCGGATTGGTCTTCGCGCGTCTACGACTGTGGCCGGCGGCCTCCGGGGGCTAGCATGCCGCCAAATCTTGCGTGGGCGGCCTCTCACAAGTCTGGAAGTGTTGTGGCGGTTGCAAATGCCCGGCACGCGTCTCCGGGGTGTGCCCCCCCCATGGACGGCGCCGCCACCAGCACCTGGAGGGGGGAAACAGACGCGTCGGGTCTACACGGAGGGGATATTGCTGTGGGTCTGGCCCGGATGTTTCTCCAAAGTGTTCCTATGGGCTGACCTAACACAACCGGGTGGGGAGGTCCACTGCTTAAAGCCCGTCCGTGCAAAGTCAAAGGGTTAGATCCCGTGGTCAAACGCTACAGGGTTAGGCAGGACGGGGGCCCTGGGGGGTAGCAATGCCACCGGAGCGTCGCACCGGGCCCTCATACATGCGGGGTGGTGTGGTGGCATGTCCGAAGAGGCGGCACGCGTCTCCGGGGTGTGGCCCCCCTCACGGACGGCGATGACACGGTAGTAGACGTTCTGCGGTAACGACGCGGCGTGAATATTATTAAATACTCGGAGCGCGATAAAATCATGAGCTTTTTTGCACGACGTGGGCACATGTGCTATAGGAACGATGGTAATTTTTCATATTTTTTGGTGATGCAGAAGTTTCCGAAAAATTCCCTCTACGCGGATTGCTCTTCGCGCGTCTACGACTGTGGCCGGCGGCCTCCGGGGGCTAGCATGCCGTCAAATCTTGCGTGGGCGGCCTCTCACAAGTCTGGAAGTGTTGTGGCGGTTGCAAACGCCCGGCACGCGTCTCCGGGGTGTGCCCCCCCTCACGGACGGCGCCGCCGCCGGCACCTGGAGGGGGGAAACGGACGCGTCGGGTCTACACGGAGGGGATATTGCTGTGGGTCTGGCCCGGATGTTGCTCCAAAGTGTTCCTATGGGCTGACCTAACACAACCGGGTGGGGAGGTCCACTGCTCAAAGCCCGTCCGTGCAAAGTCAAAGGGCTAGATCTCGTGGTCAAACGCTACAGGGTTAGGCGGGACGGGGGCCCTGGGGGGTAGCAATGCCACCGGAGCGTCGCACCGGGCCCTCATACATGCGGGGTGGTGTGGTGGCATGTCCGAAGAGGCGGCACGCGTCTCCGGGGTGTGGCCCCCCTCACGGACGGCGATGACACGGTAGTAGACGTTCTGCGGTAACGATGCGGCGTGAATATTATTAAATACTCGGAGCGCGATAAAATCATGAGTTTTTTTGCACGACGTGGGCACATGTGCTATAGGAACGATGGTAATTTTTCATATTTTTGGTGATGCAGAAGTTTCCGAAAAATTCCCTCTACGCGGATTGCTCTTCGCGCGTCTACGACTGTGGCCGGCGGCCTCCGGGGGCTAGCATGCCGCCAAATCTTGCGTGGGCGGCCTCTCACAAGTCTGGAAGTGTTGTGGCGGTTGCAAACGCCCGGCACGCGTCTCCGGGGTGTGCCCCCCCTCACGGACGGCGCCGCCGCCGGCACCTGGAGGGGGAAACGGACGCGTCGGGTCTACACAGAGGGGATATTGCTGTGGTACTGGCCCGGATGTTGCTCCAAAGTGTTCCTATGGGCTGACCTAACACAACCGGGTGGGAGGTCCACTGCTCAAAGCCCGTCCGTGCAAAGTCAAAGGGCTAGATCCCGTGGTCAAACCCTACAGGGTTAGGCGGGACGGGGCCCTGGGGGGTAGCAATGCCACCGGAGCGTCGCACCGGGCCCTCATACATGCGGGGTGGTGTGGTGGCATGTCCGAAGAGGCGGCACGCGTCTCCGGGGTGTGGCCCCCCTCACGGACGGCGATGACACGGTAGTAGACGTTCTGCGGTAACGATGCGGCGTGGATATTATTAAATACTCGGAGCGTGATAAAATCATGAGTTTTTTGCACGACATGGGCACATGTGCTATAGGAACGATGGTAATTTTTCATAATTTTTGGTGACGGAGAAGTATCCGAAAAATTCCGTCTACGCGGATTGCTCTTCGCGCGTCTACGACTGTGGCCGGCGGCCTCCGGGGGCTAGCATGCCGCCAAATCTTGCGTGGGCGGCCTCTCACAAGTCTGGAAGTGTTGTGGCGGTTGCAAACGCCCGGCACGCGTCTCCGAGGTGTGCCCCCCCCACGGACGGCGCCGCCACCGGCACCTGGAGGGGGGAAACAGACGCGTCGGGTCTACACGGAGGGGATATTGTTGTGGGTCTGGCCCGGATGTTTCTCCAAAGTGTTCCTATGGGCTGACCTAACACAACCGGGTGGGGAGGTCCACTGCTCAAAGCCCGTCCGTGCAAAGTCAAAGGGCTAGATCCCGTGGTCAAACGCTACAGGGTTAGGCGGGACAGGGGCCCTGGGGGTAGCAATGCCACCGGAGCGTCGCACCGGGCCCTCATACATGCGGGGTGGTGTGGTGGCATGTTTGAAGAGGCGGCACGCGTCTCCGGGGTGTGGCCCCCCTCATGGACGGCGATGACACGGTAGTAGACGTTTTGCGGTAACGATGCGGCGTGAATATTATTAAATACTCGGAGCGCGATAAAATCATGAGTTTTTTTGCACGACGTGGGCACATGTGCTATAGGAACGATGGTAATTTTTCATATTTTTTGGTGATGCAGAAGTTTCCGAAAAATTCCCTCTACGCGGATTGCTCTTCGCGCGTCTATGACTGTGGTCGGCGGCCTCCGGGGGATAGCATGCCGCCAAATCTTGCGTGGGCGGCCTCTCACAAGTCTGGAAGTGTTGTGGCGGTTGCAAACGCCCGGCACGCGTCTCCGGGGTGTGCCCCCCTCACGGACGGCGCCACCGCCGACACCTGGAGGGGGGAAACGGACGCGTCGGGTCTACGCGTTGGCACGATGATCTAGCCTTTGACTTTCACCGGACGGTCTTTGACCGGTGTACTCTTCCACCTGGTTGCGATTGGTCAGCCCATAGGAACAACCCCGAACATGGTCTGGACCCAACCAACCAATATATTCCCTCCGGTTCTACCCGACGCGCACGATTCCCCCTCCAAGTGACGGCGGCTCTGCCGTTCATAGAGGGGGGCACACCTCGGAGCCCAAGAAGGGCATCTACACATGTCACAACACATTCACACACGCATCAAGACCTGGTACGGTGTTTCGATGGCATTGCTACAAGGCGGTGCGAGATTATGATAAAAAAGTCATTTAAAAGTTGTCAAAATCTATGGAAGTATGAATTATTTGTGATTTTTACTAAGTATAAGGACCTATATGCAAAATTACATTAAGTTACATTTTAACGTACTCAAAAGTAAAAACTAACCGAATATTCATAATATAGGGAAAATTCTGCCTGAAATCCATATATAATTTCTGTATGTTTAAGTCTATATAAATTAGATTTAAACTAATCAAGTCTAAATTTTAAAAATATAAAATAAGAAATAAAAAACATATATAGACCACAGAAATAAAAAACATATAATTTCTGTATGTTTAAGTCTATATAAATTAGATTTAAACATATATGCTGACGGTTTGGCCGTCGGCATATATAGACCACAGATATGCCGACGGCCAGGCCATCGGCGTAAATAGCACACGTGTTTTCTGACAACTAAAAAAAAGTGTACTAACTATGCCGACGGCCTCCGTCAAGGCCGTCGGCATAGTGGTGACGGCGTCCACTCCCCATCCGGTCCTGGGTCGGCGGGCCCATATGTGTGCCGATGGCGTATATATGCCGACAGTCCCCGTAGGTATAGTGGGGGAGATGCCGGCGGCTAATCTACGCCGACGGTGCCCGTCGGCATAGACGAAGTTTTGCCGACGGCTTCTGTACGCCTACGGCTTTTCCCCAGCCGTCGGCGTATCTCCATCTATGCCGACGGGGGCCGTCGGCATAGCTAACACCGTCGGCAGCGTCATTTATTCTGGTAGTGGTTGTTGCTAACGATGTCGATGTCGTTGTGGCGCTTATCAAGGATCATCCTAGTTTTCCTTTTATCCTGGTTCCACGTGTGGTGCTGACATTGTCGAGGAAGAACGCCTGATCCGCTGTCCTCATATTGCCTTCCATGTTATTGAATTGGCATCTTCCTTCACGCATTGAATGTGTCACCCAAGATGACAACTTTTGATCCAAGTCATGAACATTTTCTCCCAAGTTTATCAATAGGGCGAGTAGGCGTCGTTGGAGACATGGGCAGAGTCAAAGAATACCGTCCCACCCCGATGTTGTTCTTACCGCTGCCTCGCTAGCAACATCCAAGGGCACAAATGGAGTTGGGACTAGGGAAATCTTATCCAGACATTGACACCCCCATTGGTGAAACATCATTCCAAGAAACACACATTGATCTAGTCCTTATTGTACAACCAAAGAAAAGAGTCGGGGTTCCCTTCTCTCCCATCAACGGAGACATATGAAGGGAAGGAAAAATAATTCACCTCCATTTTTACCTCTTCAAGGAAAGAGGGGGCGAAAGCATCACACGTCACTTCTGACACACCGGTATACCGCGGGGGGGGGGGGGGGGGGGGGGGGGGGGGTTGTATGTGTAAATGTGTACTTGTCATCAAAATCAGCAAAGCATTTATTTGCGCAAGAAAAATCGGCACAACACTTGGACATCTCTCCTTCCAGGCTCACCATCAAAATCAGAGCTACATGTTGTTTACGTTTTTACGAGTTGTCCTGTAGTTTATAGTCATTTATTTTGAAACGGAGGGAGTACATTTGAATCTGTGTATCCAGATTTTTTAAAAAATATTCTGCGTTTTTAGCCTTTAGGTACTGTAGTTTTAGAAACATTTTTTTGAGTAACACAGAAACATTTTTCTTTGAGAAACTTTTTTTTGGTAGGTACTGTTTGTGGGTAGTGGGCTCGCTCCCGAAAAGAAAAGGAGTTTTGGGCTTCAGCGTCACTCCACATCGTGGCCTGCTGCTGCTTCTCCACCACACACTTTCCCCATTCCCCATGAGCTGCGAGGAGATGAGCCGCCGCCGCCGCCGCCTTCCACCATCGCCGGCGGCCGCGCCGCCGCTGGAGGACGAGAACCTCCTCTCTGAGATCCTCCTCCGCCTGCCCCCAGATCCGTCCTCCCTCCCTCGCGCCTCCGTCGTCTCCAAGCGTTGGCGACGCCTCATCTCCGACCCCGGCTTCTCCCGCCGCTTCCGCCTCCACCACCGCCGCAACCCTCCTCTCCTCGGATCCTTCAGCCATTTATACTTCGTACCCACCATGGAGGCCCCCAATCGTGTCCCGGATGGCCACTTCTGCTTGCAGGTCGACGAAGACGAGGTCACCGACCACTTCATATGCCTCGGGTGCCGCCATGGCCTCGTGCTCATCTTCCATGTGAGGCGGCTCCAGGTCCTGGTGTGGGACCCCGTCACCGGCGAACTGCATCGCGTTGCCGCTCCCCCGGGATTCGATGCGAAGGAGAGGCCGATTAGCGGGGCGGTCCTTCGCGCTGCTGGAGACATCCAACACTTCCAGGTGGTATTGGTAACCACACAGACAGACGACCAACAGCATACACGAGCGATGGCCAAGGTTTACTCGTCGGGGAGTGGCAACTGGGGTGATATCTTCTCAACACTGCTTCCATCCCAGGCTTCTAGGCACGAAATTCCCACCATGATCGGTATAGAATTTCCTGCTGTCCTAGTTGGGCATTCCCTTTACTGGTTGCTTACTGACAGTCGGGATGGCATCCTCAAGTTTGATTTGGATAGGCAGAGCTTAAGTGTGATACATGTGCCAGTGAATATCTATGCTCATGGTAATTGGCAGTTCACGGTTATGCGGGCGGAGGGCGGTGGGCTTGGTGGCCTCTTTCTGTCAAAATTCACTGCCCAATTATGGAAGTGGAAGACCGGTTCTGATGGTGTTGCGTCATGGGTGCTGGGAAAAACCATTGAACTAGACAAGCTCCTTTCCATTAGTTCAAAGAAGAGAGAGCCTCCAATGATACTAGGGTTTGCTGAGGACAATAATGTGGTGTTCCTGTGGACAGATTTGGACGTGTTCATGATCCAGCTTCAGTCATTGCAGTTCAAGAACCTTGGCGAAACTAACATCTTGTCTCGCTATCATCCACTTGAAAGTGTGTATGCTGCAGGTAATAGCATGCATTTACAATGCGGGTATAACAAAATCAAGATGTATTTTGTTATTTGATTGATTAAATGCTATTTGCAGAGTTTCGTGCTAAGCTAACAATTTCAAGTAGTGACATAATGCCGCATCACTTGTTTCTTTTGCTGCTTGATGATCTCTGCAACATATAGCAGTGTTGTTCTGTAGTGTTTTCTTTGGTTGTTGATGTGATCTAAACATCTATAGTGGTAGCTAGCCAGTTTTGCTTCTATAGCAAGGTGACTCTACTGTATTGTAATTTCGAGTTCCCTTAGTTGAAGCTGGTGGCAGCTGGGTGACTCTTGAATCCATAATAACGATGACTGGGTTTATTTACCAGCCAGTTCCTTTTTATCACTTTTAGAAGAGTATAATGCTGCAAGTGGCAAGTTCTTTTGTGCCAGAGTTAATAAGTCGAGTTTAGTTAATCTTTTCTGACTAAATTTGTTAAAAAGGTGAATAGTCGGGATCACTTTTATTGCTAGAACTTATTAGTTTGAATATATTTTTATTATGCACAATATGGCATGGATCAGCTAATAGTCTGAGGATGCATATTCTTCATTAGTGACACTAGTGAGTATATACTCTTTTGAGAATATTCTCTCCATTTGATAGTAAATGGGCTTTTGTCTATCTACTCCTATGTTGTATTAAACCTGAATTGTTTTCCTGAAATTATATGTGTGAGTTTATCAAAATATCTCATCGATGCCCCCCCTCATATCTATTTGACTTTTCGTTGGAATGTTGTTGGTTCCCTGACTTAATATGCATGTAGGCATGGGCATTGGTGGTGGACGTGGTGGAGCTGAACTTCTGCCCAATACATAAGATGATTGGTCCGATAGATATGCTATCGTGATGCATTTGATTGAGCAGGTAATCTTATCTTCAAGTACTAACTGAATGAAACATATTCCTTTTTCGTTGTTACATGGATATATTTATGCTTTACTTTTACTGGTTGCTACATTGCATTTGATATTTTTATGGCTATGGATTTATCGAGAGTGAGTGCAACTTGTTTGTTGTTCCCTCTGCGCAATTAATTGATAACCAACAATACTTAGTATGATTAACTTCCCTTGTAGCAACTGCCATTACACATTTCTGTCCATTTGTGGATCTTTGTAATACCTAGTGTTTGCTTGTAGTTATTGTACAATTATACTAGTCTAGGCCTCTTAGGCAAGTTGGTTATATATTTTCTTAGCATATTTTGTTTTTCACTCTTAACTCACATGTGTAAGCAGATATTAGCTTCTCAACTTTTTTTAAGACACTCCCATATAGTTTTGGACCGTCGATTCTACATGATCCAAGAGTCCACATTCATCATGCCTCATAGGAGGTAATAGTTTATCCACTACCAAGGGAGTAGCAATAATGAAGTAGGCAGCATATTTCATATGCCATTAAAAACATGACCTATATAGCATAATACGATAATCTTCTCTCATGGAACAAGGCAGTAGTACTCTTTACTTGTTTCTAATAAATTCCAGTGTCTATAATTTATTTTTAGATATAAGCACTAAATATTTGAAGAGTTCTGACAACAACAACAACAACAACAAAGCCTTTAGTCCCAAGCAAGTTGGGGTAGGCTAGAGGTGAAACCCATAAGATCTCGCAACCAACTCATGGCTCTTGCACATGGATAGCAAGCTTCCACGCACCCCTGTCCATAGCTAGCTCTTTGTCGATACTCCAATCCTTCAGGTCTCTCTTAACGGACTCCTCCCATGTCAAAATCGGTCGACCCCGCCCTCTCTTGACATTCTCCGCACGCTTTAGCCGTCCGCTATGCACTGGAGCTTCTGGAGGCCTGCGCTGAATATGCCCAAACCATCTCAAACGATGTTGGACAAGCTTCTCCTCAATTGGTGCTACCCCAACTCTATCTCGTATATCATCATTCCGGACTCGATCCTTCCTCGTGTGGCCACACATCCATCTCAACATACGCATCTCCGCCACACCTAACTGTTGAACATGTCGCCTTTTAGTCGGCCAACACTCCGCGCCATACAACATTGCGGGTCGAACCGCCATCCTGTAGAACTTGCCTTTTAGCTTTTGTGGCACTCTCTTGTCACAGAGAATGCCAGAAGCTTGGCGCCACTTCATCCATCCGGCTTTGATTCGATGGTTCACATCTTCATCAATACCCCCATCCTCCTGCAACATTGACCCTAAATACCGAAAGGTGTCCTTCCGAGGTACCACCTGGCCATCAAGGCTAACCTCCTCCTCACAGCTAGTAGTACTGAAACCGCACATCATGTACTCGGTTTTAGTTCTACTAAGCCTAAACCCTTTCGATTCCAAGGTTTGTCTCCATAACTCTAACTTCCTATTTACCCCCGTCCGACTATCGTCAACTAGCACCACATCATCCGCAAAGAGCATACACCATGGGATATCTCCTTGTATACCCCTTGTGACCTCATCCATCACCAATGCAAAAAAGATAAGGGCTCAAAGCTGACCCCTGATGCAGTCCTATCTTAATCGGGAAGTCATCGGTGTCGACATCACTTGTTCGAACACTTGTCACAACATTATTGAAGAGTTCTGAACATTAAAAAAATTCTACAAGTCTGAAATTTTATTAATTAAGATATCCACATTATAGTTTTTGTCACCCTCAACTATTAATGGAATTTACATATGAGATAAATGCAATACCTTACACCATTTAAAGGTTTATAGTTATCTTTCTTGAATACGGTTGAAGATAAGCGCTCCCCCTAGGCCAGCCCCAACCAACCCAGTCGTCGGCAAACCCCCGCCGGTAGCCCTCCTCCTCAGCCCCTCCCCTCCCCCGACCATCCATGGCGTCCCCTCGCGGGAGCTCTGGCGACCTCGACCTCGGCTTCGCCGGTCGTGGCGCTGGCCGGACTTCGACGGCGAGTGGTCCGGCGGTCCTACAACAAGGTCGCCAGACCCCCCCCCCCCCCCACACAGCCCGACACTAGCAGCCCGTACCCCTCCGGCGACGTGCGGCCCCGCCGCGCCACCGTGGCCACTCGCAGCGAGGTCAACCGCGTCAATGGCGGCGGGGAAGTCGACGCAGACAGCTTCCAGATGCCCTGCCGCAAGAACTGCCGCCAGGGTGTGCGGCGCGCGGCCGCCACGGGTCCCCTCCAGCACCGCCGTCGCATCCCGTCTCCGGAGGCGGCCCTCGGCCTGTGCTTCCGCTGCCTTGAGCCCAGCCACCCCGTGCGGGAATGCACCAACAACGTCCGGTGCCACCGCTGTCTTTATCCTGGACACAGCTCGCGTGACTACACCAAGTACCACCGCGGCATGTTGCGCGCTCCCCCTGCCACCGCTGCCACCTTGGCCGCCGCAGCCCAGGCGGAGTCGCGCCGCCGTCCCTGCCCACAGGCCATGACCTTGTGCGCGTCATCCTTTCGCACTATGTGGAGATGGAAGAGGCTGAGATGGTGCTGCGACATGGAATGGTGGTTTCCATCAGCGGAGACAGACCGGTGATTGCCGCTCGAGATGTCAAGGATGTCATGTATTCCTCACTCTACCTCCACCCCAGAGACTTCACAATCCATGCATACCACCCGGAGGATTTCCTCGTCTTCACCACCCGAGCGCTCATGGACCGCCTCGCCGGCTATCACTTCATCAACGGGCCCAGCTTCACCCTCGCGCTCCGCCCCTGGAACAAGCTTGCCCGTGCCGATGTCGGCTCCCTCGACTACTCTATGCAGCTCGAGCTATGTGGCATCCTGACACAAGCTTGGTACTTTTCCATGGCTGGACACCTACTAGGCAGCAGCTGCTGGATCGAGCAGCTCCACCCGAGCACGCGCTCCTGCGCTGACCTCGCCACCCTCCGGGTGATTGCGTGCACTCGCGACCTTGCGAGCATTCACAGGCGGCCATCCTCGAGATCGTGGAATCCGTCCCTGCACGCATCTGCTCCATGCCACTGACCACCCGCACCCTCTAGTACCCTATGTCCATCATGCTCGCCACCGCCATTGCGGCTGAGCGGCCCGCCTGGCCACCAACGGTGACCACGGCCCGCGCGATGGTGCACCTGGTGGTAGGGATGCTGGGCATGGCGATGGGGGCAATCGTGGTCGCCTACATGGGCGCAATCGCCGCCGCACTACGAATGCTCCCGACGGCCGCGCGGATGGCATGACCATCTACTCCGAGGGCTGGTGTTTGTTCCACCATCGTGCCCACGCTGATGGTGTTGGCATCGATGCTAGCTGGCCCAACTCTTGTCTCCGTACGGTTGCAGCAGCTGCGCTGCCGACGAGACAAACCACCGGTCGCACGATGGACCCTTGGCCCACCGCTGGTGGCCCCCGTAGTTCCTGTCGCTTTTCTAAAAGGGGAAAGCGCGGCGGAAAGAGAAAGAGATTGGCAGAGGAGGCCCGATGTGCAAAAGTTGCATCTTCTGCGGCTGCTTCGCCTTCTTGTCCTGGTGTGCATGACCCGGCAACAGTTGGACCCGCCCATTGGCCGTGACCCTCCCCAGCCAGACGGAGGCTGTTAGCACCCACCTGCTCCCAAGGGCCTGCCAGCGACACGACCAAGCCAGGCGAGGATCGCCCTGGCATGCATGGAGATCGGGACAATGACCCGGTCAGCCAATCCCTTGCCAGTGAGGTCCCTGACTCCCAACCTTTGGTGGTAATGACCGATCTGTTGTTGGGGCATTCTGGTGCTTTGTCGCTGCCACTCGCTACTGGCGCTGCGCCCACAGCAGACCAGTCCACGGAGACCCTGCTGGCGCTGGAGCCCACCACGACGTGCCCAACAGCGCGTCCCTTGCAGCCAATTGAGCCTCCCTTGCCAGTGAGGTCCCCGACTCCCAACCTTTGGTGGTAATGACCGATCCGCTGTTGGGGCATTCTGGTGCTTTGTCACTGCCACTCGCTACTGGCGCTGCGCCCACAGCAGACCGGTCCACGGAGACCCTGTTGGCGTTGGAGCCCAGCACGAACCGCCCAACGGCGCGTCCCGTGCAGCCAGCTGAGCCTGCCAGGAGCTTCCAGAAGCACCCGCGCGCGGCGTGCCGCGCACGAAATCCACCCCGGACGTTGCTCCGGCCCAGCAAGCCACCAAGGCCCATCACGTTGCCCAGCTTGAAGCCCAGCAAGAAGCCCAACATGAGGCCCTGAACGACACTGCGGGATCTGCCTGCACCCCGAGCCCACCAACGCGCTTCGCGTTGCCCCCGAGCACCATGCGCCGCTCTCGACCGCGCTCGATCCCACCAACGGCGTGGACCCTAGGCGACTTCCTCGCCGCCACCACCAAGCAGATAGATGCCGCCCTGCCAATCCCTGGCGGGCGACAACGACGGTTCCCGCCCAACTTCACCCCTCGGCGTGGGAGATTGGCCACGTCTACCACTGGCAAGACGGCCGCCCCGTCGACGGCCGAGAGGCGCGCCCAGATCCACATTCTGCGTACCCTTGGCATCGTGAGGTTGACTAGAAGATCACGGCGGCGGAGATGCAGGCGTATGAAGGTCTCTTCACAGTGACCATTCCCTTGTCCGTCCTTTCGGCATTGCTGCGCTAGTTGATCGCGAGCTCCCCGCGAATCCCACCATCGCGACGACACCACGGTGGTCGCAGGCAGACCCATCGAGGCATGGTTGCGTCACGCGCCAGGACATCGACCTCTTTCCAATGGATCACAACCCCAAAAGCCTCATTTGGAACGTGCGCGGACTCAACGCGCGCGCTTGCCGCACCGCCATCCGATCACTAGTTGTAATTGCAAATGCGTATGTTGTCTGCCTCCAAGAAACAAAGATGGCCTTGATCTACTCGTCGATTGTCTTGGAGACCCTTGGCTCGAAATTCAGGGGAATTATTAAACATCGCATTAACAACTCCTCCACTATCAGCGCGTTACTAGAAAAATAGATGCACTATCAGATGGGTCTGCTTTGGAGATGAAAACTTAAAATTCTTTCATGCGGTGGCCTAGAATGCCCCTCATTCCATCTCTTACTGATTGACGGGGTTCATCAATCAATGATTGTGAAGCCAAAGCTGGTATCATCTGGAGAACATATAATAGCAGAGCACCTATCTCGGCCATTCCCATGCGTCCTTTGATCTGATTGAGCTTCTTCAACAGATCTTGGCTATGGAAAAGGATTTTTACAACCTATGATGATTTTCAAGATTCCGCCATCCTTCAAACCAAGCCAAAAGATACTACACTTGGACCTTTAGGCTTCGCTCGGTTGGTTCATTCCCGCAGGGAACCAACTCAAGAATCGGGTTGATCCCCTAGTGTCACCCAAGCGCCACCTGTTCCTTAACCGCCAATCCCCACCAACCTCTGCATCTTAAACTCTGTTCTGTTGCTACACAAGGAATCAAATAGGTACATACAGCATAAGCAAATAGATACATGTGAAGATTCTCAAGCCCAAGCTAGAGACCAGCCATGGACTACAATAAATGTAATCACAGCTCTACAGCTACGAGTTGCAGGACCAAAAGAAAATTACATTTGTACTTTTTCAAGATCACAACTACTGGAAATACAATATTATCACAACTATAAAAAATTTGAATGCATTTATCCTTTTCTCCACTTGACTTTGGGAAATTTCCGCCTCTTATAATGAAGTGGAAAACAGATCCTCGAGGCACGTAATGCTTGCAAAGCCATGGAAATGTTCAAGTGGAGAAAAGTCAGCCTAGTACCTAGTAAGGCAAGTCAGGAATAGAACAGATTTATGACTCACAACCACTAACCATGATGGTGATGAATCGGCAAAAACATTCATCAGGACCCCTTATCTGCTAGATGAAAATTTTTTTGCTTGCTACTTGCTGGAGTAGCAATTGTGGAAATGATGAATCAGCAAAGGTCACAACTGATACAAGCTTAAACACACCATTCAAGGGACACTGGGTGAGAACAAACTCACAGAAAAAAAGAGTACTGCACGAAAAATCACTAGCTCAAGGTCCTAAAGCGAATCATTATATTTGTTCATCATGATACCATCCACGCACAATCATGATACTATCATTAATGCAGAATCTCTCTTCTTTTGTTTACATCTGCTTACATTGGTTGCTTGTCTGGCTTCTCTTTCCGTTTCTTTTCTGACTTCTTTTGGTCACTCAGGGAGTACTTGCCACTCTCCTAATTGAAGTAGAAAGTTGTGAACTGAACGAACCTTAGAAAATAACATGGTCAGTTGTAGGATGGCCAGCCTAGGGGTGAAATCATGAAGTTGCATGACAGGACTGCCTACCATCATAGCAGTTCATGAATTGGTGAAAAACAGTACACCAAAAACTGTACAATAATATTAACGGATGGAGTACTAATAAGTTAGATAATGCATTATCCGTTGTTTGAGGCTTGTACTGCATGAATTTCATTAATTTTGATTTGCGACTGACTATCTAACTCGCACGTTTATAAAAGTAATACCTATAAGCTACAAACCAGATGCATCTGTTTTATTCTCCATGAGCGCTCATATGTCCATGACATTAAAGAATATTACACTTAATTTTTTCCCTAATGAATAGTACAAATTTGTTTGACTGATGACATTGATTGCTCTGCAGGTATCTAGAGTTGTGTTCTGGTGGCTGAGATGGTGAGATGGCTACTTCGGTTCCATTTCTTCGTACACTCAACCTGGAAATTGACCCTCTATCTAGCATGCACCGGTGAACTGCGAAGTTGACTAAGTTGGAATAAATCACATGATTTGCTATCTTCATTCTATTATCCAATTTCTGTTCACAACTTGTCAACCGGCATGAAGGTGTTCGATGAATCAGTACGTTGTGGTTCATCTCCTTTATTGTCGCACGTTAATGCAAGCCCGTTTGTCGGTTGATCTTGCTAGTTGATCTGTTTAATGATAAGCTAGCTAGTTTGCTTTTGAAAGACGGTCTAGGAGCATCTTAGGCCATCCCCAACGCCAGGCGCTAGGTGAGGCCACTAGGATATATTTCCACGTAGATCGGCAGTTAGTCGATCAATTCCCGGCGTGGCATAAACACTAACTGTAGCGGGTGCTTCGCTTTTTTCACCTGCCGCACCAGCTATGAAAAGAGTCGTTGCCTTTATTCTGTTCTCTACTTCGTGTCTGGAATTAGCGCTTAGAAGGGGTTTTAATTTTTGATCTTATTTTTTTATCAGCCAACGGCTAGATCAGGTATCTTGCGTTGCAGGCGCTCTTAGAAGGGGTGCAAACATCTTTTTTTTTTCTTTCAAAACTAGTTAATTGCTCATGGGTTGCAATAGATAAATACATATTCTAGTGGTCCAATATTAATGGCAGCTAACATATACCTTTACGATTATCATATTTTCTCCTTGATTAAACCACACTTCTTTTTCTTCTTCTTCGATTCACTATTTTCGTGGGTTGATAATGCTCATATTTGACTTCTGTCATTGCCATCCAGCTTATTCACGTATCTGAATTATCTTATGGTATTTTTTGCCACCACAAGCACGAAGGGAAATAATTTCATAGAAATTGTTGTGGCCCAGTCGCTCTCATCAACTTAGCTGTCTCGTCCTTCTCACTGCGACCTTGGCCCGCCAGATCCGCCACCTTGTGCTGCAACAACATCATCTACTGTTGTTGGCTCCCTCGGTGGCACCACGGGGTTGTGACAATCTGCCCAAAGGTAATGTTGACTGCCTTAGCCGAGATATAAGATCGTAAAGAACCTAGGGTTAGATAATAGTTGCCCTTAAGAAACCGCAAAGCACAGATCCTTAAAGAAGATTCAAATACCATGGTGATGATCCTCGACACAGGAAGTCATTATCATCTAGGTTGGCATTAACATACTGCTCATCCAAGTCCTCGCAGAGCTGCATGTGTAGAGTGATTGATTTAGAAAATGAACTTTACATAGTTTGAAAACCTTGGTAACATCCATACGAGATTCTCTCAAAACATTATGAAAAGCTATGTTGGTCACAGTGGAGTCAGAAGATGTGGCGGCATTGTCCATGCGGTGATAGATTGCACTTATTTCCTTTGCAGAATTGTAGTTTTGTCTGCCCGCTTTTCCCTAAAGCTTTTGCCCCGTTTATTTAGAAGAAAAGAACTATTTTTGAGACACGAATGAATGGGGCCGCCACCATTGAATCTTGTATTATTTGTTGGTTTTGTGTACATTTTGAGGGGAGCGGTAACTTTGTACACTTTTTACGTGTATTCCGTACAGTAGTTCTTTTATCGATTCCGTACAGTAGTTGATACATTTGAATCTGCATAGCTTTAGAGAATAATAAGAAGAAAAATCTGGATGTCCTGTTTATGTGCTGTGGGCTTCCTTTTACTCTAGTTTTCGTGGGCTCTCCCGAAAAGAAGGGAGGCGTTTTGGGCTTCAATCTCACTGCCAGCGTGACACCACTTTGGTTGGTACACTACTTCACAAGAAAAATCCTACACATCGTGGCTGAGGAATTGATTCAGAACGCTATTATTGCCTCGGATTCCAAGCAGGTGATCAATGACATTGAAATAGCTAATCAAGGAGGTTATGGGGCTACTTCAAATATAGCTGTTTTCACCTTTTCTGAAATTAACTGATTTTATGCATTTCATCTATTTCAGATATAGCTGCTTTCACTCATCGGAAGAAAGTGATGTCACCCATTTAAGAAAAATAATTTCACTCGGTTGAGAAAACATATCTCACTCAGTTGAGAGAACATATTTTCACACATTCGAAAACACAGATTTTAGTCGTTTCAAAATACTAGTTTCACTAATTTTAGAAAGTTGATTTCAATCATTAAAAAACTATTTTCTTTATGTTCAAAAACCAATTTCACTCATCTGAAGAAACATATTTCACTCAATGAAGAAAATGATTTGACTCAGTTGTGAAAACATATTTCTCTCAGTTGAGAAAACATATTTCAAAAGAAATATTGGAACATATTTCACTCAGCAGAAATATCAGTTTCACACATTGAAAAAGTCGTTTCACACGAAAAAGACACATTTCACTTTTTTCAAATAACTCATTTCACTCATTTCAGAAAACACATTACAGTCGCTCAATTGAAATACTATATTTCACTTGTTTCGAAAAACTGATTACACTCACTACAAAAGATAGATTTCATTAGTTTCAGAAAAACACATCACAGTTACTCCATTTGAAGAAATAGTTTCATAAGCTGGAATATGAAACTCACAAAGAAAACTATATTTAGAAAAGTGGTTTCAATCGTTTCAATATAAAACTGATTTCATCCATTTCAAAAGAACTGACTTCGCTGATTTCGTTATACTTATTTCATTCGTTACCAAAATGTTTTGAAATAATCAGTTTGACATGTTTGAACAAACTAGTTTCGGAAAACTGATTTCACTTATTTCAAAAAATATTTTCACTAGTTTCAAAATCGATTCCAATTATTTCGAATAAGTAAATTTGAAATGAGTGAAATTTAATTTTTGATATGATTGAAATAGAAAAACTTAAACTAGTTTAAATATATTCAAAATTCGTCTTGTTCTACAGATCACATGTTCAGGAATTTGAATATATAAAATATTTCAATTATAGAAAACTAGTGTGAGAGATATTGTACATCTAAAATTTTAAACAAAGATAAAATGGATGGATTTGTGTGTGAGAGAGAGGAGAGATAGAGAGATTCTGCATGCATGCATGCGTACGGATCCTGTTAAAAGGTACTGCATCATTCTGACATTGATTAGACTTAAATCAGAAATACAAGAGATATTTTGCAATGAATACTTTCATATACACATACACATGGTCCCACAACTTTAGATGTGGCAGCAACTCATTGGTGGGAAGATCACCGGTAGCTCCCGGCTCCGGTAAAAACACTTTGCAAGCCGCCTCCTCCCACGCTCACGCTCGCCGGCGGCGGCCCCAACCTCCTCTCTGAGATCCTCCTCCGCCTCCCTCTGGAGCCGTCCTCCCTCCCCCGCGCCTCCGTCGTCTCCAAGCGCTGGCGCCGCCTCATATCTGACCCGGGCTTCTCCCGCCGCTTCCGCCTCCACCACCGTCACAAGCCTCCTCTCCTTGGGTTCTTTGAGGAATTATGTTTTAAATCTACAATGGATCGTCCCAATCATATTCCGGATGGCTGCTTCTGCTTGCAAGTTGACAACCACTTCTTACTCGGATGCCACCATGGCCTTGTACTCATCTTCTAGTTGAGGCCGCTCCAGGTCCTGGTGTGGGACCAGGGACGGAGCTGCTTGGTAAGCATTGGGGTCAATTGACCCCAATGAAATTAGGCAATCCTTCATTAGTTTAGTATTAGTGACTATTCATTTATGAAAGATGACCCCATTGTTATAGACATGACCCCAGCAGATCTTTTTTCTAGCTTCGTCCCTGTGTGGGACCATATCACTGGCGAACTGCACCACATTGCCGCTCCCCCGGGATTCGATCCGATGGAGACCCCGACTAAGAGCATCTCCAACAGACGCCCCAAACGACGCGCGCGCGCGGTAAACTCAGCTTTTAGCGCGCGCGGGGCGGTTTGCCGCGCTCCAGCGGCCGCCGAAACCGTTTGCGCGCGCGCGCGAAAAGGCGCCAGCTCGCGCGCAAGATTTGGCGCGCCGCTTCGCGCGGACCTATAAAGCCGCGCGCCGCTTCGCCACGCGCTTCTCCACACTTCCTCTTCCCCTCTTCCTCTCCCTCTTTGCCACGCGCCGCTCCAGCGCCCCGCCACCGACGCGCCGCTATGCCGCCGCGCCGCCGAGGAGCGTCCGACTACCGCGGCATCCGCCTGCGCCCCAACGGCTGCTACACCGTGGAGATACGCTCCGGCGAACTCCGGCTCGGCCTCGGCACGTACGGGACGGCGCGCGAGGCCGCCCGCGCGTACGACACAGCGGCGTGGCGCCTAGTCTGGCCGCGCGGCCAGATGAACTTTCAAGATGTGTACACGCTCCAGCAAGCGCTCAACCTCGCCCCTCTGCCTCGTCTGAACACGGCGGAAGACCGTGCGGAGCACGCCGAGCGGCAACGCCGCCTCCTCATCGCCCAGGAGGACGAGCGGGTCATGGCGGAGTGGCGCCAGCGCCACCCGGAGGACGTTGCCTACGAGCAGGCCTACTGGGCAAGGCGCCGCGAGGAGGACACACGAAGGCGCCGCGAGACGCGGTTGGAAAGGCGTCAGCGGAAGGCGTTGGCGAATGCGCAGTCCGACATCGTTGCAGCAGGTAGGCAGTCGTTCTTCACGCCGAACGATGATCGGTGGCTGGACATCTGGCTAGACACCTCGGATGACACCGCCGAGGATGATAATGGTGATGATGATAGCGACTTAGAGTAGTTTCTATCTAGTTGCGCCGTAGTTTATCTATACTTCCGAACTATCTATCTAGTTGCACCGATGAATACCTTTGTATCGTTTTATCTAGTTTTTATTTTATCTATGCGTTCAAAAATTAAAAAAAATATTGTGTGCGCGCTGCTGGAGCGGCGCACGCGCGCTGCATTTTAGCGCGGCTGCTGGAGTGGGCGCAGCGCGCCGCGTCAAACTAGGCGATGGGCGCGCGCTAAAGCTGTTTTTTACGCGCGCCGCGTTGGGCGCCTGTTGGAGATGCTCTAACGGGGCGGTGCTTCGTGCTACCAGAGACATCCAACACTTCCAGGTGGTCTTGGTATGCACAGAGACAAACAACCAACAACATACACGAGCGATCGCCCGTGTTTACCCGTCAGAGACTGGCGGGTGGGGCGATCTAATCTCAACACTGATTCCGCCTAAGGCATCTCCGGGTTCAGATCGACCTCCCTGCATTGTTTTCACGGGACCTCCTGGTGTCCAAGTGGGACATTCCCTTTACTGGTTGCTTTTTGAAAGTCTGGCTGGCATCCTCGAGTTTGATTTGGATAGACAGAGCTTAAGTGTGATACATGTGCCAGTGGACATCGACAATTACCACCTCACAGTTATGCGGGCGGAGGGTGGAGGCCTTGGTTTCATTTATCTTTCAGGCTTGAGCGCCCAATTATGGAGGAGAAAAATCAATTGTGATGGTGTTGCTTCATGGGTGCCGGGAAAATCTATTGAACTGGACAAGTTACTTTCCATGAATTCAAAGGATATAGGGTATCCGATGATACAAGGGTTTGCTGAGGAGAATAATGTGGTCTTCCTGTTGACAGATATGGGTCTATTCACGATCCAGCTTGAGTCATTGCAGTTCAAGAAACTTTGTGAAATTGACTACTTGTCTTGCTATTATCCACTCGAAAGTGTCTTTGCTGCAGGTAATAGCATGCCTTTACACTATGGGTATAATAAAGCACATATATCTTTTGTTAATTGGTTGTTTCAATGCTGTTTAAATCATTTTGTATGAAGCTAAAAAGATTAAGTAGTTCATATCACCTGTTTCTTTTAGTGTTGGTTGATATCTTCAACATAGAGCAAAGTTGTTCTATAGTGTGTTCTTTTCTGATGTTTTTGTGGTGGCGTTCTGTGTAATTAACTAATTATGCTGTTCGAGTGAGAGGTGGCAAACTCTATCCGGCACAAAGATTGGAATGTGAGGAAGATTGACATTTATTTGTATAATAATTCAATAAAAAATATTTTTGCATGCCTATTGACATATTCAAGAATTGTATAATAGCAGTATTAGTGCATTAGTACATAGTTATGTTGTTTGCCAAGATGAGACCACAGTGGTTGGAAAATGAAGTCAACTACATGCAGAAAAACTAGCTTGAACCAAATGGAATGTCAAATATGTAGCTCAGTTGGCACATTCCGAAGCTTAAAGCTAGTTTTATTTTTTTAATCAATAATGATTTGGTTCGATATTTACCAAATAGTCTTTTATTTTCATCACTTTCAGAAGGGTCCTGCCACAAGTGGTGAGTTCATTTGTGCTAGAGTAAAAAATAAATGGACTTTATTTAACGTTTCTGGCTAAATTTATTTAAAATATGAAAAGCCACGATCACTTTTTTGCTAGAATTTGTTAGTATTGGATATATTATATTTTATCTGATATATGGAATGGATTGAGCTTAGGAATAATTTTAGATAACTATTGTTTTGATAATACTCTCTTTATTTAATACTAGCAGATTGTTTTTTGTTTAATCTACTCCTGATGTTGTATCAGATCCCCTCGAATCTATTTGACTTTTGACTATTTGTTGGGATGTCTCTGGTTCCTTGACTTTGCTTGTAGGCATGGCGGTTGGTCGAGGAAATGATGGAGCTGGTCATATGGATGTGCTATAGTGATGTATTGATTGAGCAGGTAAGCCCATCTTTTCTGTTCTATTTTTACTAGCTGCCACGTCACACTTGATATGTGGCTATGGATATGTAGAGTGCTTGAATACTTTCTTAGCATATGTCTGTTTTTCACTTTAACTCACATGTATATTCAGACATTAGCGGCCTATAGAGTTTTTTTAAGGCACTCCCAGATAGTTATGGACCATTGATTCTACACGATCCGAGAGTCCACATTCATGTTGCCTTGTAGGAGGTGGTAGTTCATCCATTACCATTAATTAATGGTAATGGATAAGGATATAGACAATACCATGGTATATTTCGTTAAAAGCATGACCTATCTAATAAATAGGAAACTGTTCTTGTGAAGGAAGTAGACGATAGCAATCTTGTTATATCAAATGAATTTGATTATCTCCATAATTTATTTTCAGAAATACTCATTTAAATTTGAGATTTATAACATACTAAAAAGGAAGTCCTAGTACATTCTGACTTTCTGAGTACCTTATGCTACATGAAGGTTTTATGTTTTCATGTTTCGCAAAACAATAATTAAATTCGAACTAGTAGTACGCAGGGGTTTTCACCTTGGCTGCCTGGTCCACAGTCTTCCCTAAGAACATTGTTCAACCTCTTTTAAGGTTCACCTCAGATACGTACATTATGTTCTGCCCATTCAGAACAAAGTCTCTAAAGCAAATCTTCCGCTTTGAGAACTTTTGGTTGAGCGCCCAGGCTTCATAGAGGCGTTTCAACAAGCTTGAGGCTCCCTTGGCAAAGCTGAGACGTCAGCGGCACATCTCATCTAAACTCAAAAACACTAGAAGAGCCTTTAAAACCAGGAGCAGAAATGTTTCCCACATCTTATTGATGGTTGCAAATTGGAACTTGGTTTGTCAAGCTTCCAGATGGAACTTAAGAAAAAGGCCTATATCTGTTGCAGAAAGGAACTTGAGGGGAATCATTAAACATCATATTGACACTCCCATTTCCAACACGTTACTAGAAAAATAGATTCCTGTCAAACGGGTCTGCCTCGAAGGTGAAAACTCGAAATTCTTTCATGTGGTGGGACAATAATGCCCCTCATTTGATCTCTTGCCGACTAACGGGGTTCATCAATCAATGATTGTGAAACCAAAGCAGCAATAATCTGGAGAATATCCAAAGCAGAGTGCCTATCTTTGATCTTTGTGAGCTTCTTCAACATGTTAAGGATCTTGGTTACCTCTCGAGCCCCTTCTCTAGATAGTCGATTGATAATGTAGTCAAGCTTCCCTGGACTGTTCCCTAGATGGCTTTAGTGGGTTGTTCATTGAGAGATGCTAGTTAATTATTAAAAAGGATTTTATAACCTTCATAATGATTTTCAGGATTCTGCCATTCTTCAAACCACGCCAAGAGATATCACACTTGACCTTTAGGCTTCGTTCTGTTAATAGAGATTTGTTCCCCACATTGAAACCACCCCAAAAAAACCTCACCGGCCCCTTCCCCACCAACCCCTGCAACTTAAACTTTGTTTGGTTACCACACAGGGAATCAAATAGATACATGCAAAATACAAACAAATAGATACATGTGAAGACTATTAGGCCGGCCCCAAGCTAGAGACCAGCCATGGAGTTCAATTAAATGTAATCACAGCTACAAACTGCAAGACCAAAAGAAAATTATATTTGTATCTTTCAACACCACAGCTACTAGATATACAACATTATCACAATTCTAAAACATTTGAATGTATTTCTTCCTTTCTCCACTTGACTTTGGGTGTTTTTGGCCTCTTATAATGAAGTGGAAAACAGATCCTCAAGCCACGTAATGCTTACAAAACCATGGAAATATTCACAAGTTAGCCTAGTACCTAGTAAGACAAGTCAGGAATAGAACAGATTTATGACTCACAACCACTAACCATGACGGCGATGAATCGGTAATGACATTCATCAGGACCCCAATGAAAGTGATGAATCAGCAAAGGTCACAACTAATACAAGCTTTTAACAAACCATTCAAGGGACACTGGGTAAGAACAAACTCAAAAAAAAAGCACTCCAAGAAAAATCGCTAGTTCAAAGTACTAAAATGAATCATTATATTCTTCACGTACTATTGTTTTTGATGCTGCGCAAGGTAAAGTAGACATGTATCTTGGAGGCAATGGAGATTGAAGTACTCCTTCCGCAAAGAAATATAAGAGCGTTTGGATCACTAAAGTAGTGATCTAAACACTCTTATATTTCTTTACAGAGGGAGTATTAATTAATAGGATGATGTATGATCTGTTGCTTGAGGCTTGTACTGCATGCATTTTATTAATTTTGATCTGCTACCAACTATCTGACTCATACATTTGTAAAAAAGTATACCTATTAGCTACAAACCAGATGCATCTGTTTTATTCTCCATGAGCCTTCATATATACCTATTAAATGATTTGATAAGCTTGGCGGTTCAGCATTTCCCTCTAACGGAGCTACTTGATTCGGATAATTTGAATCACTGGTCCTTTAGCTTCTGCTGAGATCAGATGTTGCCAAAACTTAAGAATATGTCAACAATAGAAGTTGAAGGTGTGCCACTAAAAATTAATGGGCCTATTAGTTTTGTCGAATAGCTGAGGTTGATCA
This sequence comes from Triticum aestivum, assembly GCF_018294505.1. Taxonomy (NCBI): domain Eukaryota; kingdom Viridiplantae; phylum Streptophyta; class Magnoliopsida; order Poales; family Poaceae; genus Triticum; species Triticum aestivum. Next base: position 43,330,934 of record NC_057809.1, on the reverse strand, counting down.
ACTTCTGAGCTTTTGGTCCAGTTTCCACAATGATGAAGCTAATGTTAACTGTTTGAGCGATGCAAAAACAGTGTGATATAGCTAGTTTTTCTTCTGAAAGAATAGTACACATTTGTGTGACCGATGACATTCATTGCACTGCAGGTTTCTAGAGTTACATTCTGGTGGCTGAGATGTGGAATGGCTTCTTGGGTTCCATTTTCATATACTCGACGTGGCCGGAAATTGAGCCTCTATTTAGCATGCACGATGGTGGACTGTGAAGTGGACTATGTTGGAATTAATCGCATAATTTGCTATCTAGTTTGTGTACACAACTTGTCAGCCGCTGTGAAGGCGTTCAATAAATCAGTACGTTGTGGTTCATTTGCTGTATTGCACATTAATGCAAGCCCATATGTTGGTTGATCTTGCTTGCATTTTGAATGTGTGCTCATTTTATCGCTGCTTTCCGTTTGGATATCAAGTTCCATGTTGTATTAAATTATGAACCGTATATCTTATATTTTTTTTAAGGGAAGGACATCATGACTAGCTTTATTGACCACAAATTAAAAATACATCGTCCACGAGCTTACTAACGTAAAAGTTAGGTGGCTCATCAGTACAACTAAATGAAGCCTTATTACGATAACAATAATTATCTAGCACATGCGCCGCTTTATTAGCTGAACGGAAACAATGTTTAAAAGTGACCTCCCCTATTGAGCAAGCAGTATCCACACACTAAGCGAATACCGCAGTTGCCACATCCCACCATTGTGACTGCCCAGTATACAATTCTAGTATGATTTGGGAATCAGACTCGGCTTCCACTTGGTTGAATCCTAGAAAATTTGCATAGTTCAATCGATCGCTCATTGCTATCACCTAAGAGATAATAGCATCAGCCGAATGGTGCAAAATTCCACTACGATTTGGGGATCAGACTCGGTCTCCACTCGGTTAAATCCCAGAGAGTTTGCAAAGTTTAATCCATTGCACATTGCCATCGCCTCAGAGATAGTAGCATCAGCCGCATGGTGGATGTAGTTGCGAAAAAAGCTGCAGTGGGACTTGCCCCGGAGGAAGCCGAGGTGCACTTTGATCCAAATATCACCAACCGGGATGTACTAATGGGCTATTGTGAACAAATGTCTATTGAGGATGACCCCTCCCTGAAATGATTGCATTGCTGGTACGTGTGAGAGGAACAAGTAGGTATTGTAGTTTGAACGCATTACTTTTTCTGTATGAGAATGAAAATAATTGTAAATTATATATGCCTATGCTAACCTGTCGTGCATCGTAGGAAATGACCTGTCGTGCATCGTAGGAAATGAGGCAGGTCGGGGGCGAGGCTTGAAGATGATAGGGTGATTCACGTCTTTCTCGGAAGGAATTCAAGCATGTGCCGTAGGATTCATGTTTATTTTTCCCTTGCTGGAAGATTGAGTCGGAGAAGGAAGGGTGGATTGGGGAGAGGAAATTTAAGATTAGGGAAGGGGATGGGGTGGGAATGTGTAACCGACGCAAAATTGTTTAATCATTAATTGTTGATTGATACTGACTCAGGAAAGGAAGGTGTGGATTGATACCTTCCCCCGAATTTTCGCAGTCCAAATCCTAGTCCCGCTCCTCCTCGCTGTCAGACGTGTCCGGACCGCGCCGGACACGTCCGCCCGCCGCCTCGAGCCAACCAGGAGGCGACACCTGTCCTCCGCCGCCGCCCCCGCGCCGCCGGCCCGCGGAGCCCATCGTGGGCCCGCTCGGGCCCGGACGCCGCCGCGCCGCCCCGCGTCTCCCGGCCCGGCTTCGCCGCCCCGCCGCACGTCGCTGACCCGCCGCCCGCGCTCCACCTCCGCCTCGCGCGCAGCCGCACATCGCCGGCCCGCCGCCCGCGCACCACCGCCGCCTCGTCCGCTGCCCGCGCACCACCGCCGCCTCGCTCGCTGCGGCGAAGCCCGGCCGCCGCCATCATTGGAGCTGCGCGCCGCCCTCGCTGGAGCTCCGCCTCCGCCGGATCCGGGAGAGGTGGACGAGATCCACCGGTCCCGGGAACCAAACGCCACCCCGACCCGGACATCCTCGTCCCGTACGGCTCCGTCCTGATTTCATCCAAGGGTATATTTTTTTTCTAAGTCCTGGAGATCCCTATCCTTTTTATGCCTCCTTTATCATGTCGTATCTCGGTGACCGTGGCTCCAAATTATGCATATGATATATCGAAATGTTCGTCCCGTTGAGCTCTTCATGTTAGTAGCATTTGCATGCATGTTACTGTCCATTATGATGCCATTTTCATCGTTGCAAGAGTGCTATAAAATGTTAACTGGTGGGTCTTATCAGAACATGGTGATTTGTCATTTTTGTTGCATTTGGTGTGTGCATCCTATGAGCATGAGGTCTACATGTGTTTTGAACTACAACATGCCATCTTTACAGGGGTGGAAGTATTGTATTTTCTGAGGAATGTGGTGACTAGCACAAGCATGCAAAGTAGGCTCCATGATATTACTGTTTTCGGGGACTTAGGATTTTGCTGTCCTTTTCCTGCTGTTATTTTGAGGCCATGTAAACTTGATGATACCATGATATCCATGCTTATTTTGAGATACTTCAGTAAGGATATTTTGAACATGTGGTTATGCTCTATCCATTCATGCCTCTGGTTGAAATTATGAAGTGCTCTAGTATGTAATTCTCTTGCTCTACTTTTGCTATATATTATTCCTGACAGTTTGTTAACATGTTAATCCATATTGCCATGGTTGTTGCTAGTGATGCATGTACCCTATGAACTTGCTCTTGCCATGTTTAGCTTCATGACATGTCTTATTACTGTTGGTATGCTTGTGTTGTCATGTAATGCTTGGTGGTGAGTGGCATGAGCTCGCAAAGTTGCTATCATGTCCTAAAATTCCACTAAGTCTGAAACTGTTAATAAAACTTGCTACGTTTACATGGGTGCCACCATATCTTTTGTGCCTTTTTTGGCTCATGTCCAGTAAGGAAGTTTTGTTCTATGCATTTAGTAGAATCATGCCATGCCTTTGTTTGCTATGATATGTTCCTGTAGCATGTTGTTTGCTTGCTCTAAATATTGCTTCCTGATGTTTTTTTTGACATGTTAGTATTTTCACCAAGTCTGTGAAGCTGATATCTGTTCCACTTTTGCCATGCTTGTTTGAACCCGTTCTAGTGTGATTTAGCCGTAGCTCAGTGTTCATGTTTTGTCAAGCATCTCTTGGGAATCACTGCCATATGCTTTGTTGCTATGTTGGAGTGCAGTAGCTTAGTTTCTTGTTGCATTCTAAGTGGCATCATGCTATTAATCGCAGATTCACATCATCCTTATATTGCTTGTCATTTGCAAATCGTGCATCCGTTTCCGGTGATCCTTATATCGACTTCGACCGAAATTACCTCATGTTTCCAGAGACATAATTGGTTTGCCAAGTTGATGCCTTGATCTTTCTTTTACTTCCGGAGCACGCATATGCATTGCATATCATATCTTGCATATCATGCCATGTATTGCATCATGTTGCTTGTGCATTGCACCATGATTGTTTGTCGTTCCATTGCTTGTGTTCTTGCTTGGGTAGAGCCGGGAGACGAGTACGTGAACGAGGAACCTGTTGAGTACGCTAACGAGGATCAAGCTTTCGACAACTCTGAGAACATTGCAGAAAAGATGACCATACCCTCGAAATCACTTCTATCTTTGCTTGCTAGTTGTTCGTTCTATCATTGTGTCGCGCTACCTACCACTTGTTATATCATGCCTCCCATATTGCCATGTCAAGCCTCTAACCCACCTTCCTAGAAAACCATTGCTTGGCTATGTTACCGCTTTTGCTCAGCACCTTTTATAGCGTTGCTAGTTGCAGGTGAAGTTGAAGTTTGTTCCATGTTGGACCATGTTTATGTTGGGATATCACAATATCTCTTATTTAATTAATGCATCTATATACATGGTAAAGGGTGGAAGGCTCAGCATTTTGCCTGGTGTTTTGTTCCACTCTTGCCGCCCTAGTTTCCGTCATACCGGTGTTATGTTCCTTGATTTTGCGTTCCTTACGTGGTTGGGGATTTATGGGACCCTCTTGACAGTTCGCTTTGAATAAAACTCCTCCAGCAAGGCCCAACCTTGCTTTTTTACCATTTTCCTACCTACAACCTATACCTTTCCCTTGGGTTCTGCAGACTCAAGGGTCATCTTTATTTTAACCCCCCCAGGCCAGTGCTCCTCTGAGTGTTGGTCCGAACTAGAGTCCTTTGCAGCGCCACCTCGGGGAAACTTGAGGGCTGATTTTAGTTGTACGGAGTGCTCATCCGATCTGCCCTGAGAACGAGATATGTGCAACTCCTATCGGGATTTGTCGGCACAGTCGGGTGGTCTTGCTGGTCTTGTTTTACCACTGTCGACATGTCTTGTAACCGGGATTCCGAGCCTGATCGGATTGTTCCAGGAGAAGGAATATCCTTCGTTGACCGTGAGAGCTTGTGATGGGCTAAGTTGGGACACCTCTGCAGGGTATAAACTTTCGAGAGCCGTGCCCGCGGTTATGTGGAGATGGGAATTTGTTATTATCCGGTTGTAGAGAACTTGACACTTAACTTAATTAAAATGAATCAACCGCGTGTGTAGCCGTGATGGTCTCTTTTCGGCAGAGTCCGGGAAGTGAACACGGTCTTGTGTTATGCTTGAACGTAAGTAGTTTCAGGATCACTTCTTGATCACTTCTAGCTTCTCGACCATTGTGTTGCTTCTCTTCTCGCTCTTATTTGCGTATGTTAGCCACCATATATGCTTAGTGCTTGCTGCAGCTCCACCTCATTACCTTATCCTACCCATAAGCTTAAATAGTCTTGATCTCGCGGGTGTGAGATTGCCGAGTCCTCGTGACTCACGGATACTTCCAAACAGTTGCAGGTGCCGATGATACCAGTGCAGGTGATGCTACCGAACTCAAGTGGGAGTTCGACGAGGATCTTGGTCGTTACTATGTTTCTCTTCCTGATGATCAGTAGTGGAGCCCAGTTGGGACGATCGGGGATCTAGCATTTGGGGTTGTCTTCCTTTATTTTGGTTCCGTAGTCGGACCTTTGATTGTACTCAGATGATGTATGTTTAACTTGTTATTTGTGTGAAGTGGTGATTGTGAGCCAACTCTTTATCCCTTTCTTATTCAGTACATGGGATTGTGTGAAGGTTACCCCACTTGCGACTAAACCACCATGCGGTTATGCCTCTAAGTTGCGCCTCGACACGTGGGAGATATAGCTACATCGTGGGTGTTACAAGTTGGTAATCAGAGCCATCCCCGACTTAGGAGCCCCCTGCTTGATCGAATCACTGACGTTGTTGAGTCTAGAACAAAATGTTTTGAGTCTTAGGATTATATATATCGGAGAGTAGGATTCTTTTTACTCCTCAGTCCCTTCGTCGCTTTGGTGAGGCCTTCTGATGTAGAAGTTTTGACTTTTCTCTCCTCAAATTTCACGAAAATTTTTTAGGATCATGCGGGTATCATGGAATCGTTCCGATAGTCTTGTGATGAGAACATTGTTCTTGGTGCCTCCTGACATTTAGGGGTTGTGGCAGTGTCCCGGGGAGTTGAGCTCCGAGGTGTTGTCGTCACAATTTTATCGTTGCAGTTCTGGAATACCTGAGTTCTCCGACATCGAAAATCTCTTTTATGCAGTTGTTGGTGAGATAACCTCGATGATACGTCTCCAACGTATCTATAATTTTTGATTGCTCCATGCTATATTATCTACAGTTTTGGACATTATTGGGCTTTATTATCCACTTTTATATTATTTTTTGGGACTAATCATTAACCGGAGGCCCAGCCCAGAATTGCTGTTTTTTGCCTATTTTAGGGTTTCGAAGAAAAGGAATATCAAACGGAGTCCAAACGGGATGAAACCTTCGGGAACGTGATTTTCCCACCGAACAAGACCCAGGAGACTTGGACTCCACGTCAAGCAACCAACAGGGAGGCCACGAGGTAAGGGGGCACGCCTACCCCCCCAGGCGCGCCCTCCACCCTCGTGGGCCCCCTGTTGCTCCATCGACGTATTTCCTCCTCCTATATATACCTACGTACCCCCAAACGATCAGATACGGAGCCAAAACCCTAATTCCACCGCCGCTTCTACATCAACACCATAGCCTCTCCGATGAAGTGTGAGTAGTTTACCTCAGACCTTCGGGTCCATAGTTATTAGCTAGATGGCTTCTTCTCTCTTTTTGGATCTCAATACAATGTTCTCCCCCTCTCTTGTGGAGATCTATTCGATGTAATCTTCTTTTTGCGGTGTGTTTGTTTGAGACCGATGAATTGTGGGTTTATGATCAAGTTTATCTATGAACAATATTTGAATCTCCTCTGAATTCTTTTATGTATGATTGGTTATCTTTGCAAGTCTCTTCGAATTATCAGTTTGGTTTGGCCTACTGGATTGATCTTTCTTGCAATGGGAGAAGTGCTTAGCTTTGGGTTCAATCTTGCGGTGTCCTTTCCCAGTGACAGTAGGGGCAGCAAGGCACGTATTGTATTGTTGCCATCAAGGATAACAAGATGGGTTTTTTTATCATATTGCATGAATTTATCCCTCTACATCATGTAATCTTGCTTAAGGCGTTACTCTATTTTCATGAACTTAATACTCTAGATGCATGCTGGATAGCGGTCGATGAGTGGAGTAATAGTAGTAGATGCAGGCAGAAGTCAGTCTACTTGTCTCGGACGTGATGCCTATATACATGATCATACCTAGATATTCCCATAACTATGCTCAATTCTGTCAATTGCTCAATAATAATTCGTTCACCCAATGTAAAATACTTATGCTCTTGAGAGAAGCCACTAGTGAAACCTATGGCCCCCAGGTCTATCTTCATCATATTAATCTTCCAATACTTAGTTATTTCCTTTGCTTTTTTACTTTGCTTTTATTTTACTTTGCATCCTTATCATAAAAATACCAAAAATATTATCTTATCATATCTATCAGATCTCACTCTCGTAAGTGACCGTGAAGGGATTGACAACCCCTTTTCGCGTTGGTTGCGATGAGTTATTTGTTTTGTGCAGGTACGAGGGACTCGTGCGTAGCCTCCTACTGGATTGATACCTTGGTTCTCAAAAACTGAGGGAAATACTTATGCTACTTTGCTGCATCTCCTTTCCTCTTCAAGGAAATCCAACGCAGTGCTCAAGAGGTAGCAAGAAGAATTTCTGGCGCCGTTGCCGGGGAGTCTACGCAAAAGTCAACATACCAAGTACCCATCACATACCCTTATCTCCCGCATTACATTATTTTCCATTTGCCTCTCGTTTTCCTCTCCCCCACTTCACCCTTGCCGTTTTATTCGCCCTCTCTTTTTTGTTCCCCCCCCTTTTCCATTTGCTTGTCGTTAAGGCAAGTCCTTATCTTCTCCGTTGTCCCTCGAGAATGAAGTTCTAAATTTTAAGCAAAGGGAGGGAGAAAATCTAAAAGACGCTTGGTATAGAATTTGCAATGCTCAAAATAGATATACCAGGAAGCAATCCACTTCTGTTCTTCTTCGCAATTTTTATGTAGGCATTGCTCCTTGGCACAGATATGTCCTTGACACCATTACCGGAGGTAATTTCTTGGGTAGCCACACTTTTGATTCTTATAATTCTATGATAGATTTATTTGGCTCACCACCTCTTTTGGTTAATGGAACTATGTTAACTTTGGAGCATGTAATGCAAAAACTTGAAATTGTTGAAAATAAAGTTGCTACCATTGAGTTAATTGAAATTTTTGATAAAAAGATCAACAACCAAATTACCCAATATGGATCTAAAGTAGGAGTAACTTTGAAAAATATTAAAGAGAAGGGACCTATAGTTAATGAAAGGATAAATCATGATTCCACTAGAATTGATAAACTTAAGAGTGTCATTACCAACTTGGGAACCGTTTTTTCTTCCGTAAAGAATACTCCAAGTCCTCCCACTAAAATTGCCAAGTTCATGTATGTTCCTAAAAATAAAGGTGAATCCTCTAGCAAAGAAACTGCGGATCTCAAATCTATAAGTATTCACCCTAATCTTTTTGCTGTCATTAAGGAACCATTTGTTACAAATGAATTTTTCGATATTGTGCCTAAAAGTTTGAAGGAAATTCCTAAAGATGGTAGATGCCTCATTGAATAATTGCCTACCAAAGATGGCAATACCTAGATCTATCCTTGCTTTTTATGCCTAGCTAGGGGCGTTAAACGATAACGCTTGTTGGGAGGCAACCCAATTTTATTTTTATTCCTTGCTTTTTGCTCCTGTTTAGTAATAAATAGTTTATCTAGCCTCTGTTTTGTTTGCGTTTTTTGTTTTTAATTAGTGTTTGTGCCAAGTAGAACCGTTGGGAAGACTGGGAGAAAGTCTTGTTAATCTTGCTGTAAAAAACAGAAACTTTAGCGCTCACGAGAACTGCTGCCATTTTTATTTGGAAAGTGCTATTTAGTTAATTATTTCTGCAGATGATTAATAGATAAATTCCTCACGCCCAGAAATTTATTTTAGAATTTTTGGGGTTCCAGATCTTGCGCTAGCTACAGATTACTACAGACTGTTCTGTTTTTGACAGATTCTGTTTTTCGTCTGTTGTTTTCTTATTTTGATGAATCTATGGCTAGTAAAATAGTTTATAAACCATAGAGAAGTCGGAATACAGTAGGTTTAACACCAATATAAATAAAGAATGAGTTCATTACAGTACCTTTAAGTGGTCTTTTGTTTTCTTTCGCTAACGGAGCTCACGAGATTTTCTACTTTGAGTTTTGTGTTGTGAAGTTTTCAAGTTTTGGGTAAAGATTTGATGGATTATGGAACAAGGAGTGGCAAGAGCCTAAGCTTGGGAATTCCCATGGCATCCCCAAGATAATCTGTGGACACCTAAAAGACAAATCTTGGCGATGCCCCGGAAGGCATCCCCTCTTTCGTCTACTTCTATCGGTAACTTTACTTGGAGCTATATTTTTATTCACCAGATGATATGTGTTTTGCTTGGAGCGTCTTGTATGATTTGAGTCTTTGCTTTTTAGTTTACCACAATCATCCTTGCTATACACACCTTTTGAGAGTTCCATATATGATTTGGAATTTGTTAGAATACTCTATGTGCTGCTTCGCTTATATCATTTGAGTTATATAGTTTTTCTCTAGTTCTTCACTTATATTTTTTAGAGCACGGTGGTGGAATTGTTTTATAGAAACTATTGATCTCTCATGCTTCACTTAGATTATTTTGGGAGTCTTAAATAGCATGGTAATTTGCTTAAATAATCCAAATATGCTTGGTATTCAAAGAATAGTAAAAACTTTCTTATGAGTGTGTTGAATGTTATGAGAAGTTTGATACTTGATAATTGTTTTGAGATATGAATATGGTGATATTAAAGTTGTGCTAGTTGAGTAGTTGTGAATTTGAGAAATACTTGTGTTAAAGTTTGTGATTCCCGTAGCATGCAGGTGTGGTGAACCGTTATGTGCTGAAGTCGGAGCATGATTTATTTTTTGATTGTCTTCCTTATGAGTGGCGGTCGGGGACGAGCGATGGTCTTTTCCTACCAATCCATCCCCCTAGGAGCATGCGCGTAATACTTTGCTTTGATAACTTGTAGATTTTTGCAATAAGTATATGCGTTCTTTATGACTAATGTTGAGTCCATGGATTATACGCACTCTTCCTTCCACCATTGCCAGCCTCTCTAATACCGCCCACCTTTCACCGGTATCATACACCCACCATATACCTTCCTTAAAACAGCCACCATACCTACCTATTATGGCATTTCCATAGCCATTCCAAGATATATTGCCATGCAACTCTCCACCGTCCCGTTTATTATGACACACTCCATCATTGTCATATTGCTTAGCATGATCATGTAGTTGACATCGTATTTGTGGAAAAGCCACCATTCATAATTCTTTCATACATGTCACTCTTGATTCATTGCATATCCCGGTACACCGCCGGAGGCATTCATATAGAGTCATATTTTGTTCTAAGTATCGAGTTGTAATTGTTGAGTTGTAAAAATATAAAAGTGTGATGATCATCATTATTAGAGCATTGTCCCAGTGAGGAAAGGTGGATGGAGACTATGATTCCCCCACAAGTCGGGATGAGACTCCGGACGGAAAAAAGGGGCCATAAAAAAAGAGAAAAGGCCCAAATAAAAAAATGAGAGAAAAAGAGAGAAGGGACAACGCTACTATCCTTTTACCACACTTATGCTTCAAAGTAGCACCCTGATATTCATGATAGAGAGTCTCTCATTTCGTCACTTTCATATACTAGTGGGAATTTTTCATTATAGAACTTGGCTTGTATATTCGAATGATGGGCTTCCTCAAAATGCCCTAGGTCTTCATGAGCAAGCAAGTTGGATGCACACCCACTTAGTTTCTTTTGTTGAGCTTTCATATACTTATAGCTCTAGTGCATCCGTTGCATGGCAATCCCTACTCACTCACATTGATATATATTGATGGGCATCTCCATAGCCCATTGATACACCTAGTTGATGTGAGACTATCTTCTCCCTTTTTGTCTTCTCCACAACCACCATTCTATTCCACCTATAGTGCTATATCCATGGCTCAAGCTCATGCATTGCGTGAAGATTGAAAAAGTTTGAGAATGTCAAAAGTATGAAACAATTGCTTGGCTTGTCATCGGGGTTGTGCATGATTTAAATATTTTGTGTGGTGAAGATAGAGCATAGCCAGACTATATGATTTTGTAGGGATAACTTTCTTTGGCCATGTTATTTTGAGAAGACATAGTTGCTTAGTTAGTATGCTTGAAGTATTATTATTTTTATGTCAATATTAAACTTTTATCTTGAATCTTTCGGATCTAAATATTCATACCACAATTAAGAAGAGTTACATTAAAATTGTGTCAAGTAGCACTCCACATCAAAAATTATCTTTTTTATCATTTACCAACTCGAGGACGAGCAGGAATTAAGCTTGGGGATGCTTGATACGTCTCCAATGTATCTATAATTTTTGATTGCTCCATGCTATATTATCTACTGTTTTGGACATTATTGGGCTTTATTATCCACTTTTATATTATTTTTTGGGAACTTATTAACCGGAGGCCCAGCCCAGAATTGCTGTTTTTTTGCCTATTTTAGGGTTTCGAAGAAAAGGAATATCAAACGGAGTCCAAACACAATGAAACCTTCGGGAACGTGATTTTCTCACCGAATAAGACCCAGGAGACTTGGACCCTACGTCAAGCAACCAACAGGGAGGCCACGAGGTAGGGGGCGCGCCTACCCCCCCAGGCGCGCCCTCCACCCTCGTGGACCCCCTGTTGCTCCACCGACGTACTTCTTCCTCCTATATATACCTACATACCCCCAAACGATCAGATACGGAGCCAAAACCCTAATTCCACCGCCGCAACTTTCTGTATCCACGAGATCCCATCTTGGGGCCTGTTCCGGAGCTCCGCCGGAGGGGGCATCCATCACAGAGGGCTTCTACATCAACACCATAGCCTCTCCGATGAAGTGTGAGTAGTTTACCTCAGACCTTCGGGTCCATAGTTATTAGCTAGATGGCTTCTTCTCTCTTTTTGGATCTCAATACAATGTTCTCCCCCTCTCTTGTGGAGATCTATTCGATGTAATCTTCTTTTTGCGGTGTGTTTGTTTGAGACCGATGAATTGTGGGTTTATGATCAAGTTTATCTATGAACAATATTTGAATCTCCTCTGAATTCTTTTATGTATGATTGGTTATCTTTGCAAGTCTCTTCGAATTATCAGTTTGGTTTGGCCTACTAGATTGATATTTCTTGCAATGGGAGAAGTGCTTAGCTTTGGGTTCAATCTTGTGGTGTCCTTTCCCAGTGATAGTAGGGGCAGCAAGGCACGTATTGTATTGTTGCCATCGAGGATAATTAGATGGGTTTTTTAATCATATTGCATGAATTTATCCCTCTACATCATGTCATCTTGCTTAAGGCGTTACTCTGTTTTCATGAACTTAATACTCTAGATGCATGCTGGATAGCGGTCAATGAGTGGAGTAGTAGTAGTAGATGCAGGCAGGAGTCGGTCTACTTGTCTCGGACGTGATGCCTATATACATGATCATACCTAGATATTCTCATAACTATGATCAATTCTGTCAATTGCTCAACAGTAATTTGTTCACCCACCGTAAAATACTTATGCTCTTGAGAGAAGCCACTAGTGAAACCTATGGCCTCCGGGTCTATCTGTAACGCCCCAGACACACCCGTCAGTGGTCGTTACTCCTGGCGGGATCTAGACTGGCCCCATAGATCAATACTAGTCTTTTCTGCGCACTTTGTCCTCACTCATGCGCACCCGGGAGCAACTTCCCGGTCGGTCACCCATCCTGACACTACTCCAAGCTGAGCACGCTTAACTTTGGAGTTCGGTCTGAATGGGCTACCGGAAAAGAAGGAATTCCTTATTGATATGAGTAGTCTATCATCCCTAATAAGCCAGGCCATCACATACACCCCCACTCAGAGGAACCGACGTCCTCGTCGTGCCACAGGAACGTTCCCTCTTGGCACATACATCTATGCTTCTAGTCCAGTACATGTGCCATGCCGTGTGCCACGACGGGTCACAAACGTCATGAACAACATGACCACGCACCTGTCCGCAACCATCCGTGTAACCGCGAGGGTCGACTCTAATACCAACTTGTAACGCCCCGGACACACCCGCCGGTGGTCGTTACTCCTGGCGGGATCTAGACTGGCCCCACAGATCAATACTAGTCTTTTTTGCGCACTTTGTCCTCACTCATGCGCACCCGGGAGCAACTTCTCGGTCGGTCACCCATCCTGACACTACTCCAAGCTGAGCACGCTTAACTTTGGAGTTCTGTCTGAATGGGCTACCGGAAAAGAAGGAATTCCTTATTGATATGAGTAGTCTATCATCCCTAATAACCCAGGCCATCACACTATCTTCATCATATTAATCTTCCAATACTTAGTTATTTCCTTTGCTTTTTTTCCTTTGCTTTTATTTTACTTTTCATCTTTATCATAAAAATACCAAAAATATTATCTTATCATATCTATCGGTCAGATCTCACTCTCGTAAGTGACCGTGAAGGGATTGACAACCCCTTATCACGTTGGTTGCGAGGAGTTATTTGTTTTGTGCAGGTACGAGGCACTCACACGTAGCCTCCTACTAGATTGATACCTTGGTTCTCAAAAACTGAGGGAAATGCTTACGCTACTTTGCTGCATCTCCTTTCCTCTCGAAGGAAATCCAACACAGTGCTTAAGAGGTAGCACTCAATGCCACCCAGTACTGGAGTGGGAGTTCAGGAGTATTGCCATAACTCGTATAACGGATGCCTTTCGAAGGTTGAGGTACATGATTTCCGAAGGTTCTTGGTTAAGTGTTGAAGGATGGATACAACTGGATGTAGGGATTGTTAGTTTGGGTGAGATATTATGCTTCCCCTGTATCCCCAACACCTGATTGCATAACCAGAAATTTTCGGGAGTTTTATAGGTGGGAATTCAAGTAGCTCTAGTATTTCTTCCCGTAGATATTTGGTTTGTGATTGGGTAATCCTTACCACTTATTTGATTCATATTCGTACCTTGTTGCTCTACTCATCTACCTTTATCTAAGTGGCTTCTCACCTTAATGGACGTGTGATGATTTACTTTGGAATTCATTCGTTCATCCTTGTTCGAATGTTTATCGTGAAGACTATATGTTGTAATTTCTATCCATTGATCCAGCTTGTCTATCCGTGTGTCAAGATTCTAACGAATGTCACCCTCTTCAGGATGGCTCCTCCAACAGGTCAGAATCCGCCACCACCTCCACCTCCGGAGGCATGGCAAGCTGTCATGGCAGCCACAAACGCCAACACTCAGATGCTTTTGCAACTCTTGCAAGAGCACAACCAAGGTCAAGGCAACCAAGGAAATCAAGGCCAAGGGAATTTCAACAACCAGCCTTAGTTTGCTACCCTCAACCAGTTCCTCGCAAACCAGCCGAAGTCTTTCAGCAACTGTGTCGAGGCCACTGATACGTCTCCAACGTATCTATAATTTTTGATTGTTCCATGCTATATTATATCCTGTTTTGGACATTATTGGGCTTTATTATACACTTCTATATTTTTTGGGACTAACCATTAACCGGAGGCCCAGCCCAGAATTGCCGTTTTTTTTCCTATTTTAGGGTTTCGAAGAAAAGGAATATCAAACGGAGTCCAAACGGAATGAAACCTTCGGGAACGTGATTTTCGGAATGAACATGATCCAGAGGACTTGGACCCTACGTCAAGAAAGCAACCAGGAGGGCACGAGGTAGGGGGGCACGCCTACCCCCCAGGCACGCCCTCCACCCTCGTGGGGCCCATGTTGCTCCACCGATGTACTTCTTCCTCCTATATATACCTACGTACCCCCAAACTACCAGATATGGAGCCAAAACCCTAATTCCACCGCCATAACTTTCTGTATTCGCGAGATCCCATCTTGGGGCCTTTTCCGGAGCTCCGCCGGAGGGGGCATCGATCACGGAGGGCTTCTACATCAACAACATAGCCTCTCCGATGAAGTGTGAGTAGTTTACTTCAGACCTTCGGGTCCATAGTTATTAGCTAGATGGCTTATTCTCTCTTTTTGGATCTCAATACAAAGTTCTCCCCCTCTCTTGTGGAGATCTATTCGATGTAATCTTCTTTTGCGGTGTGTTTGTTGAGACCGATGAATTGTGGGTTTATGATCAAGTTTATCTATGAACAATATTGGAATCTTCCCTGAATTCTTTTATGTATGATTGGTTATCTTTACAAGTCTCTTAGAATTATCAGTTTGGTTTGGCCTACTAGATTGATCTTTCTTGCAATGGGAGAAGTGCTTAGCTTTGGGTTCAATCTTGTGGTGTCCTTTCCCAGTGACAGTAGGGGCAGCAAGGCACTTATTGTATTGTTGCCATCGAGGATAACAAGATGGGGTTTATATCATATTGCATGAGTTTATCCCTCTACATCATGTCATCTTGCTTAAAGCGTTACTCTGTTCTTTTTGAACTTAATACTCTAGATGCATGCTGGATAGCGGTCGATGTGGGGAGTAATAGTAGATGCAGGCAGGAGTCGGCCTACTTGTCTCGGACGTGATGCCTATATACATGATCATACCTAGATATTCTCATAACTATGCTCAATTCTGTCAATTGCTCAACAGTAATTTGTTTACCCACCGTAATACTTAAGCTCTCGAGAGAAGCCACTAGTGAAACCTATGGCCCCCGGGTCTATTTTCCATCATATTAATCTTCTTTCAACAAGATATTTCCTTTTCCTTTTATTTTAGTTTCTTTACTTTGCATATTTATCATAAAAATACCAAAAATATTATCTTATCATATCTATCATACCTCACTTTCGTAAGTGACCGTGAAGGGATTGACAACCCCTTTATTGCGTTGGTTGCGATAATTTTATTTGTTTGTGTAGGTGCGAGGGACTCGCACTTGGCCTCCTACTGGATTGATACCTTGGTTCTCAAAAACCGAGGGAAATACTTACGCTACTTTGGTGCATCACCCTTTCCTCTTCAAGGGAAAACCAACGCAGTGCTCAAGAGGTAGCAAGAAGGATTTCTGGCGTCGTTGCCGGGGAGTCTATGCAAAAGTCAACATACCAAGTACCCATCACAAACCCTTATCCCCCGCATTACATTATTTGCCATTTGCCTCTCGTACTCCTCTCCCCCACTTCACCCTTGCTGTTTTATTTGCCCTCTCTCTCCGTCCAACTTCTCTTTCTCTATTTGCCTCTTTTTGCCCGTCTCTAGTTTGCTTGTGTGTTGGATTGCTTGCTTGTCATGATGGCTCAAGATAATACCAAATTGTGTGACTTTACTAATACCAATAACAATGATTTTATTAGCACTCTGATTGCTCCTCTTACTGATGCTGAATCTTGTGAAATTAATGCTGCTTTGCTGAATCTTGTCATGAAAGATCCATTTTCTGGCCTTCCTAGTGAAGATGCCGCTACCCATCTAAACAACATTTTTGATTTGTATGATATGTGATGACCCTCAAGTATAGGGGATATATCATAGTCCTTTCGATAAGTAAGAGTGTCGAACCCAACGAGGAGCAGAAGGAAATGATAAGCGGTTTCCAGCAAGGTATTTTCTGCAAGTACTGAAATAAGTGGTAACAGATAGTTTTGTGATAGGATAAGTTGTAACGAGCAACAAGTAGTAAATAAGGTGCAGCAAGGTGGTCCAATCCTTTTTGTAGCAAAGGACAAGCCTGGACAAACTCTTATATGATGTAAAGCGCTCCAGAGGACACATGGGAATATCGTTAAGCTAGTTTTTGTCACGTTCATATGATTCGCGTTCGGTACTTTGATAATTTGGTATGTGGGTGGACCGGTGCTTGGGTGCTGCCCTTACTTGGACAAGCATCCCACTTATGATTAACCTCTATTGCAAGCATTCGGAACTACAACAAAAGTATTAAAGTAAACCTAACCATAGCATGAAACATATGGATCCAAATCAGCCCCTTACGAAGCAACACATAAACTAGGGTTTAAGCTTCTGTCACTCTGGCAACCCATCATCTACTTATTACTCCCCAATTCCTTCCTCTAGGCCCAAATAATGGTGAAGTGTCATGTAGTCGACGTTCACATAACACCACTAGAGGAGAGACAAAATACATCTCATCAAAATATCGAACGAATACCAAATTCACATGACTACTAATAACAAGACTTCTCCCATGTCCTCAGGAACAAACGTAACTACTCACAAAGCATATTCATGTTCATAATCAGAGGGGTATTAATATGCATATAGGATTTGAACATATGATCTTCCACCAAATAAACCAACTAGCATCAACTACAAGGAGTAATTAACACTACTAGCAACCCACAGGTACCAATCCTGGGCTTGGGGACAAGAATTGGACACAAGAGATGAACTAGGGTTTTGAGAGGAGATGGTGCCGGTGAAGATGTTGATGGAGATTGCCCTCTCCTGATGAGAGGAGCATTGGTGATGACGATGGCGATGATTTCCCCCTCTCGGAGGGAAGTTTCCCCGGCAGAACAGCTCTGCCAGAGCCCTAGATTGGTTCCGCCAAGGTTCCGCCTCATGGTGGCGGAGTTTCGTCCGAGAAGATTGATAACCCACAAGTATAGGGGATCGCAACAGCTTTCGAGGGTAGAGTATTCAACCCAAATTTATTGATTGGACACAAGGGGAGCCAAAGAATATTCTCAAGTATTAGTAGCTGAGTTGTCAATTCAACCACACCTGG